>NC_050453.1:81574606-81709606 GCF_903995425.1 Onychomys torridus
TGCCGCTGACAGCTGGTCATCTCGCTGGATGTGTTAGCATGCTGCCCCCACTGTAATCCTCAACTCATTTTTTATCATTGCTTACACTGATTGCTTTAATCACCATTGTCTTACACCAAAACTATACTTTTTATTTTAATTAATTAAGTATTAATTTCCCCAGCCCAATCACTCTTCCCCTCTTCTCCCAGTTCCTCCCACCAACCTCCCCTCTTCCCTCCTCCCCTCTTCCCCTGCCATCTCCTCCTCCTCCTTTCTATTCAGAAAAAGGCAGGCCTCCAATGTATATCAGCCAGCTATGGCATATCAAGTTGCAATATGGCAAGGCACCTCTTCTCATATTAAGGTTGGATGAAGCAACCTAGTAGGATGAACAGTTTCCCAATGCAGGCAACAGTCAGAGACAGTCTCTACTCACACTGTGAAGAGTCAGATTGATATACACAACTGTAACATATGTGCAAAGGGCTTAGGTCAGTCCCATGCAAGTTCTCTGCTTGTCTGTTCAGTCTCTGTGAACACATGTGAGCACACGTTAGTTGGTTTCTGTGGGTTTTCTTGTGGTGTACTTGGCCCCTCCAACTCCTATAATCCTTCCTTCCTATCTTCCACAGTATTCCCCAAGGTCTGCCTAATATTTGATTATAAGTCTCTGTATCTGTTTTCATCAGTTGCTGGGGTAAGCCTCTCTGATGATAATTGGGATAGGCACCAATCTACAAATTCAGTGGAATCTCATTTCATTGATGTTTTTTGGCAGTCACATTTGGTTTTATTCTAGGTCTCCAAACTTTCCAGCCTCTGGGTCTCAGGCCTGCAGCCAGTGTCAAGGGTAGGTTCCCCCTCATGGCATGAGTCTTAGTCTGGACCAGTCATTGTTTGGCCACTCCCTTGATTTCCATGCCACTTTTGTGCCAGTGTATCTTGTAGGCATGGAAAATTGTAGGTCAAAGGTTATGTGGCTTACTTGGGGTCTAAATCTCTCCACTGGAAGTCTTATAGAACATGGCTGGTTCAGGCTCAATATCTCCCATTTCTAGTAATCTTACGTAGAGGTCACCCTCATAGATCCCTGGGAGTTCTATTGCACTAGGTTTCTAGTTCACCCCAGAGATGTCTCTAATTAAAGTTGTCTTTCCCTGTACTCTCTCCCTCCATCCTTCCCCCACCTGATCCCTCCTGTTTACATGCCTGTCCACCCATTCAGTCCCCTCCCCCATCCACCTGTGATATTTATTTTCTTTCCTTTTCACAGATTCACATGTCCCCCTTGAACTAAACAATTTTTTTAAAAAAAGAAATTAGACTACTAAGTGAAATCAAGTTTAAATATCAACTCTTCCATTGATAAAAGACTTTTCTTCAAAGAGATATAAAGCATTCATTTTAAATCCCCCTTCTCTCTGTATATATAGAAATATATACACACTATATATTATAAACATATATACATACATATATGCATACATGTATATACATGTGTGCATATATGTGTGCCTGTATAACTGTATATCTACATCATGTGCTTATGCTTGGGCACATGTGTGTGTCCATGCTTGTGGAGGCCAAGGTTACAAATTGGGATGTCATCCACTATTGCTCTCCATCTTATCTTTTGGGACAAATTATTTCACTTAATCCAAAACTCAAGAATTGTCTAGATTGGCTAGGAATTGCACCTGGTGCACTTGTCTGAACTCCCCATCCAGCATTAGTGTTACACACACACACACACACACACACATACACACACACACTTGCACACACAATGCATTTTGAAAACAGTGGTCTTATAAATGTCTTCTCAATAGTCAGTACACACAAAAAAAAAAATCAAATTTTTTCATTTGACTAACTTTGTTCTTATGTCTCCAGACTACTCAGATAGGTTCTAAATTAGGCATTAACAGGAGGCAATACATCACTTTGTCTAGTAAGCATTTGTGTCCTAAGTGCATTATGCTCAGATTGGTAAATGCTGGAGGGCAGCCTTTCTGCAATGGCCATCAGAAGCTCTCCCTATATTCAGAAGGAATGAATCTTTTATCTGTAGTTCACTTGATAAGTTTCTGCTTCTTCTCTGGTTACAGAGATAATGGAGTCAATTAATCCAGAAACTTGATTCATAATTATGCACATACTTAAACAATATTGTGAATAATATTGCCTTTAGTGTTTCATTTACAAAGAGCCAGCTGACATAGTGTTACTTGAAGTGCATTAAGTTTGTGTTAAAGTGCTATGGCTCATTCTTGTGTTATGCTTGGCTCAGTTGCATGCTGAAACTTAGTGTAACAGTGACAAGAATCTAACTGGTGGGAATGGCATTAAACAGTGTTGGTAGACCTGCAATTTGTATTCTGAGTGTACTGCGTGCCAACAACTGTATTTGGCATTTTAAATTCTGAATTACTTTCTCCATGATCAGTATAAGGTATTGACAATATTTTATAATTGAAAAAAGCTCTTAATTATTGAAGACAATTCACAAAATACCCAATAGGCAGTAGGTGTAATAATTACCTCTGTAGGTATATCAGTCTATACCTCACATTGGCCTCTACCATTTTTTTGCCTATATGTGTGTTTGTGTGTGTGTGTGTGTGTGTGTGTGTGTGTGTGTGTGTGTGTATTGGAAGCAATGTTGAAAATGGAAGAAAATGGAAGATAACTATGTAGAAAAGTCAGTGAAGAAAGCAACTCAAACCAGGGTAGGATTCAGAGACAATTTATTTCTGTGTTCATCTGACTTCTGGTACAGGGGTTTAAGGAAATGCTGTTGCCTGCCCTGCTTCATCCTTCTTTGTCATGAAGAAAGAAAAGAACAATCCATCTCATGTTTTTCACAGGGTTTGGAACAAGTCAAAGTTCGTGGCACTGATTCTATAAATATAAACTTACAATCAAGGGTGTTACAATTTGATTGACATGTCTCCTTCAGGCTCATATTAGAAATGTTCTTTTCAAACTTGTGAAACTACATTGAAGTCTGTGGTCCCTTTGGGTGGTTGGGTATGTCTAATAGAAATAAGTTACTAGAAATGAGTCTTTGATGTTTTTGTCACTGTGTATTTAAGTCTGATTTCTTGGATTCCTTCTGCAACATGTAAGTAACCATTACTTATTTCATGTTCCCTTGATATCTGTGTAATGGCCAATTCAAGTTTTTCTGAAACCCTGAGCCATGATGTACCTCCCCTCCAAGATGATGTTTTTTGTTTTTTAAAAATGTTATGAGTAAAATAACTAATAAAAAGGTAAGTAATAAATCCAAGACAACAGTGTTTTACTCTGTTTGCCGTTGGTCCTCTAGAAACTGAGGCTGATCCAGTTATTCATTTGTTACCACTAACAGTTGTGTTTTTAGGATGAGATAAAATTCATAAATGATTCTGTCTTCATGTATTATTATATTTTCATTTCTGGGCTTCTGATAAAATGCCACCAAAACTCAACTTTGTATGAAATGATGTTTATTTCAACATACAATTCCAGATTCATCATTGTGGAAAAGGTAAAACAAGAACTGAAATTTGCAGTCCCATCACATCCACAGTCAGTTGCATAGAGAACTGAATTTGTGTGTGCTCACTTGCTTCCACTGAGCTTGAATTTTCTACTCTTCAACAACTCAGGACCCTCTGCCTAGGGGATAGCACCAAGCGCAGTGGGCAAAGTCTATTCATACCAGTTAACTTAAAGACAACCCAAAACATATATTCACAGACAATTCATCATTGAGAATCCCTTCCCAGGTGATTCTAGGCTTTTGTCAAGTTGTCAAAATTAACCCTCACACAGAAATTACTACTTAGTAATCTCCAAGACACTATTTAAGGTATTTTACATGTAAATGTCAAATGAGACCATGGAGTAAGTTCTAGGAAAGAAGAAAGTATAATATCTTGAAAATATAAAATGAAAAGTTTGTTCTAGACTATGTACGGTAGTTATTTTTTCCTCAACTTGATGAAGATATGGTCATCTGGGAAAAGATCAATTGAGAGAGAATTCCTCCCTCAGATTGATCTGTAAGCAAGTATGCTTTAAATTGTCTTAACTGATGATTGATGTGAGAGGATGCAGCCCCATGGAGGTTGTCCTACTCCTGGGCAGGTTTTTCTGGGTAGTATAAGAAAAGTGGTTGTTCAAGCAATAGGCACAGATCAGTAAACAGTGTTCATCTTTAGTCCCTACTGTCCCTGGCTTTGTTTGAATGTCTTCTCTAACAAGCTTCAATGATGACCAATAATCAGGATATGTAAGTCAAATAAGCCCTTTCCTTTCCAAGCTGGTTTTGTTTAATGTTTCATCACAAAAATAGAAATCAAACTTGTACACCATTTTATGTAAGTAAAATGTAACTGAGGAAGTTAGAACTGAGTAAAGAATTCAGAATTTCTCAACTGGTTGAGGTGAGACAGGAGTCATCTTGCATAAGTGCTGTGTGGGAAGAGGAAAGTAGAGTGACTACAGAATTTTCAGAGATACCAGTGGAGCTAATGTGTGTGTGTGTGTGTGTGTGTGTATGTGTGTGTGTGTGTGTGTGTGTGTCTGTGTGTGTGTGTGTGTGTGTGTTAGTAGGAAGAGGGAATGGCAGGTGGAAACTATATTAATAGGGTCCAAGTAACATTATAAATATTTGGAAATTTTATGAGTTGGTCTGTAACATTGACCCTTTAAAACATCTGAGGTGAGAAGCGATGGCACAGTTGGTAAAGGGTTTGCTCTACAAGCACAAGGACCTCAGTTTCAATAGCCAGAACACATGTAAAGGCTTGGCATGGAAGCACATGTTTGTAATTTTGAGATGGGAAAGCAGAGATAAATACAAGTCAGTCATTCCACCCTAGTTGATAAATTCTAGTGAAAGATACTGTCTCTAAAACCAGGGTAGTACTCTCTGTAGTGGGGGTTCTAGCTTTGATGTGGAAGTACTATCCTAGTGAGGCTTCTGGGAGCTGCCCGAGATGGGAGCCCTTAAGACCAAGCTCCAGACACGCTGGACCTCTTGGTTCCTAGTGATCCTGGATGCTGGATGGAGACTGAGTCAGAGTTCTCCACAGAACCCTGCTGGACTGCACCTTACCTCTCCAGAATCCAGTAATCAACCCCTTTACTGAGTTTAAGTTACTCCGAAATAAGCCTAATTTTTAACTACCAGGAGCTGCCTTGTTAAATCCCCACATTAACTCTCCTCAGGAAGGACACCCATGTTTGACCTCAAAACTTCACACACATGTATACATATTTTCACAAGAATATGGAGGGACACACACATACACACACACACACACACACACACACTCACAGTGAATGGATAAAATCAAAGACCATGCCTTGTGGCTGTACTATGGAGTCCAGAAGAAACAGAACCGAATGGAATTGACAGGAACTAAGAGGGTTCTTTTGTTGGGAGTCCTCCTACCTCCAAAGAACTATTGTTGCAGTTCTGCAAAGATCATAGAAGGATATGTGTGTGCTCTTGTACTTCACTGTGCAGATATAATTTCTGAAAAGATGTTTGGCTTCTGTTTCCTTACACTGCTTTAAATGCCTCTTCAGAAAAAGTGAAGTAGTCTTCCCAACTGATATTCAGAAGTAGAACATTCCTGAAAGGGTTTCCATACTGCTGTTTCAGAGAAATCCATATCATACTTTGCTCCATTTATTCTTGTGAGAAACAGAAATGGATGTTCCTCCACAGCCATGGCAGATTCATGTTATACCCTCCAACTCTGTGCCTGAACAGTGTACAGCCTTCTGCATTTACCAACTTTTCCAACATTCACACCCCATGACAATGTTTAATGTATACATTAGCTATGATGAAGTATTAGCAACAATAATTAGTGACAGAAGAAATATAGAATTATATAATACTCCAATAAAAGTAATTAACAACATTCACAATATTTTCCCATTTAGTATATTTAAATATATTGTTCACTGAATGTAATTGAAACTGCAAATGTCACATGGCCTTCATTAGATGCATATTATCTGAAAATGACTAAATGACTAGTTTCTCTAGGAAGATAATGCATAGACAGTCATGGGGGCTCACTTAGAAACCCAGTTCCAGCAACTAACACTTCTGCAGCAACATGCCAATATTTCCTACTAAAATATAACTCCACTATTTTCTGTGAACCTTAATAATGTGATTTTATTTAGCTGTAAATAAAATTGAAATCTTGAAGATTTTAGAAAGTGAATGAATCAGGGCCGGGCTGTGGTGGCACACACCTTTAATCCTAGCACTCGAGGCAGGTGAATCTATGGGAGTTCGAGGCCAGCCTGAACTACAGAGTGACTTCCAGGAAAGGTGCAAAGCTACACAGAGAAACTCCCTGTCTCAAAAACCAAAAAAAAAAAAAGAAAGAAAGAAAGAAAGAGACAGACAGACAGAAAGAAAGGAAGAAAGAGTAATATCCAGCAAAGTAACCCAAAGTTAGAAAGAAAGAAAAACAAACAAAAAAATCAAACAAAATACATGTGTCCTTTTTTATAGCAGACCCTTGCTTATAATGTATGTAAGTATGTGGGAGTGAGCATGGATTTAGGCTATGCCACAAAACAGAGATGATCAAAAGGGGAAAGAGACACCAAGGAAGGCAGAAGGCAAGAGAACATAGGAGACATGTAAAGTGGAAAATAGTTTTGGGGATGGAAAGAAGATGGGGAGGTCCTGGCCAAAGTGAGAAAAAATCAACAAAAACAATTTTATTTGAAATGCTATAATTAAATACCAATTTAATATGATAATTATATTACTTACATAAAACAATTTTAACAAAATAATATATAATATAATAAAATAAAAACTGTAACATCAATGCTGTACAAGGCAAACCAACAGAAGGAAAAGACTCAAGAGAAAGTACAAGAATCAGAGACACAATTATTTACACACTCAGTAATCCATAAAACATGAAACTGAAAGCCATGTGTATGCAGAGGCCCTATGCATGATGTCTTGGTCTCTGTGAGTTCATATGAGCTTTGCTCAATTGGTTTAGCAAGCCTTGTTCCCCTGGAGTCCTCCATCTCCTCTGACTCTAACACTGTCTGCCTCCTCTTCTGCAGGTTTGTGAGCTCTGAGGGGAGGAATTTGGCTGTGACAATCCACATAGAAATGGATGATCCAAGGTCTTTTCTCTCTGCTTAATATCTAGCTGTAGGTCTCCATATTAGTTTCCATGAGTTGTAGGATTAAGTTTCTCTGATGATGGCTGAATAAAACACTGATTTATGAGTATAGCAGAATATTATTAGGAATCATTTTATTATTACTTTCTTCTTTATTATTCCTTTGAGACAGGCATCAGTAGTATTTGGTTTTACACCAGGTCTCTGGCCTATCTAGTCTCTTGTACTTGTCACCCAAGCATGTTGGCTATGGGTTCCCTCTCATGGAGTGAGAGTCAAAGGAGTTATTGGTTCATACTCCCTGCAACTTTATGCCACCATTGCCCCTATCATATTTTCAAGCAGGACAGCATTGAATATCAAAGGTTTTGTGGCTGAATTGTTGAACATGTTTCTCTTGCAGCCTGTAGAATACCTCACCATTCCAAAGACACTAGAACATAGGGATTAAGGTTCTATGTAGGCACCAGCTAAGAACTCTCCATGTTCAATGAGTTTTTGTAGATGTTGCCTTCGTCATTGGTCCTTGCTTTGTGTTATGGAAAGCAGCCTTGCTTGGCAGCAGTTTCAGTTGTTTTGAGATTTTCAAGGGACCCCTTGGGCCAACAACTCAACTGTATTTAAACTAGTCCCATTTCTTGAAGCTTCACCTGGCTGACATGAGATGTCTCCCTCATTGTTTGGGAGGACTTCATTAGAATCAGCTTTATATATTTTAGGAAGTTTCCCTGCACTGGATTTATATACCATACCATAAATGCTCTCCAATTCTTGTGTCTCCCTACATTCCTCTTGCCCTCCACATCTGTTCTCCCATTCCAGTCCCTCCCACCCAGTTGACCTATAAAATTTATTCTATTTCCACTTCCCAGCAAGTTCCATGTGTCTCCCCTAGTCCATTCCTCTATACCTAAACTCTCCAGTCCATGGGTTGTAGACTGGTTATCATTTCTGTTACAGCTGATATCCACATATAAGGTGAATGCCACATATTTATTTTTCTGGGTCTGAGTTATCTCACTCAGTATGACATTTTTCTAGTTTCCATCCATTTGCCCAAAAATTAAATGATGTCTTTTTTTTAACTGCTAAGTAATACTCCATTGTGTTACATGTACCAACATAGTTTCTATCCATTCTTTTGTCCAGGAAACATCTAGGTTGATTCAAATTTTGGGTATTGTGAATAGAGCAACAATGGACATTGTTGATAAAGTGTCCTTGTGGTAGGGTTAACTTCTCTTTGCATACACGCCCAAACTGGTTATAGCTAGATCTTGAGGTAGATCAATTTCTATTATCTTGAGGAACCACCATATTTATTTCCATAATGGCTGTACAAGTTTGTACTCTCACCAGTAACGGATGAATGTTTTGTCTTCTCCAGCATTGGCTGCCACTTCCTGTGATTGATCCTAGGTAATTTTTAACAGGTGTAAGATGAAATCTCAAAGCAGTTTTTATTGTATTACCCTGATGGCTAAGGATGTTGAACATTTATTTACATTTTTCTCAGTCACTTGAGTTTTCCTTTAGTGAGAGTTCTATGCTTGGATCTGTACCCCAATTTTTAATTGGGTTTATTTGGTTTTTTTGGTTTTGGTTTATTTCTTGGTTCCCTAGTTTCTTAAGTCTTTATATATTTTAAGTATTAATCCTCTATCAGATGTGGAGTTGGTAACAAAAATCATTTGGCATTTTGGAGTCTAAACATTTTGTCTGATTGATCGTGTTCTTTGCCTTTACAGAAGATTTTCAGTTTTATGAGGACCCATTTATTAACTGTTGATCTCAGTGCCTATGCTATGGTGTTTATGCTCAGAAAGTATTCTCTTGTGTAAATGAGTTCAAGGCTAGTACCAGTTTTTCATCTCTCAGGTTCTGTGTATCTGGTTTTATCTTGAGGTCTTTGATCTATTTAGAGTTAAGTTTTGTTCAGGTGGTATTTCTTTTATTCTTCTACATGAAGTCTTCCAGTTTGACCAGCATCACTGTCTTTTTCAAATGTGTATTTCTGTATTCTTTATTTAAAAAAAATCAGTTGTTTGAAGGTGTGTAGATTTACCTCTGGAACTTTAATTCAAATCCATTAATCAACGTGTCTGTTTTTATGGGAATACCAGGTAGTTTTATTAACTATACCTGAATAGTACAGCTTGCAGTTGGGAATAGAGATACCTACAGCATTTCTTTTTATTTTTTAGGATGGTTTTGGCTATCTTGGGCTTTTTTTTTTTTTTCATGTGTTTCCATATGAAGCTGAGAATTGTCTTTTCAATGTCTGTGAAGAATTGTGTTAGAATTTGATAGAGATTTCATTGAATCTGTAGATTTCTTTTGATAGATATAAGAAAATTGATGTAAATCTTTACATCTTTTAGACTACCATGGATTAAAGCTGGATATCAATAACAACAAAAACAGTAGAAATTTTGCAAAGTCATGGAAACTGAACAATTCTCCACTGGGTGAAAAAAATTGGTCAAGACAGAAATTAAAGACCTTATACAATTGAATAAAAATGAATATACAACATATGCAAACATGAGACACAATGAAAACAGTACTAGGTGGCAAGTTCATAGCACTAAGTGCCAAAATAAAAATTGGGGATGTCTTATAATAGCAACTTATCAATACAACTGAAATCTCTAGAATAACAAGGATATATCATACCCAAAAGGAAAAAAAATGACAAGAAATAATCAAACTCATGGATGAAATAAAAATAGAAACAAGGAAAATAACTCAAGGAATCAATGAGTTCATTCTTTGAGAAAATCAGTAAGATTGACAAGCCCTTATTTAAAATAAATAAAAGATAGAAAGAGTATATCCAAATTAACAAAATCACACATCAAGGAAATTCAGAAAACCAAAAAGGATAAACTTTAAAAAATCTGCACTCCAGAAAATTGGAAAATCTAAAAGAAATGGATAGGCACCACTTGCCAAAGTTAAATCAAGATTAGATAAGCAATTTGAACAGATATATAAGCCCTAGTGAAATAGAAGTAGTCATTAAAAGTCTCCGGCCAAAAGAAGACCAGGGCCAGGTAGTTTTTGTACACAATCCTACCAGACTTCCAAGGAAGAGTTAACAGTAATACTCCTCTAATTATCCACAAACTAGAAACAGAAATACCACTGCCCAAATTGTTTTATGAAGCCACAGTTATCCTGATAACCAACCCACATAAAGATCAAACAGAGAAAGAGAATTACAGATCAATTATAGATGCAAAAATACTCAAAAAATACTTGAAAACTGAATCCAAGAACACACTGAAAAGATCATCTACCATGAACAAATAGAGTTCTTCCCAGAAATGCAGGAATATTTCAATATATAACAATTAATAAACATAATCCACCATATAAACAAACTGAAAGAAAAATGATCTTCTCATTAGATGCAGAAAGGGCCTTTGAAAAAAATCCATCACCCCTTCATTATAAAATTCCCGGAGAGATTGGAGATACAGTGTACATACATACACATTATAAAGGCAAGTTACGGGCAAGCCCATAGCCAACATCAACTTAAAAGGAGAGAAACACAAGGCAATTCCTCTGAAGTTAGGAATAAGACAAGGTTGTTCACTCTTTCCATATCCACTCAATGTAATACTTAAATTCTTAGCCTAGAGAAACAAGAGAACTGAAGGAGATAAATGAGATACAAAATGGAAAGGAAGAAGTTAAAGTATCTATATTTGTTTATGGTATGATAAAATACATAAATGACCCTAAAAATTCCACTAGGGAACTCCACAGCTGATAAACACTTTTGGGGAAGTAGCTAGATACAATTAACTCAAAACAATCAATAGCTTTCCTATACACAATTGACAAATGGACTCAGAAAGAAATCAGAGAAATACATTTACACAATAGCATCAGACATTATAAAATATTTTGAGGTAACTGTAAGCAAGTTAAAGATTTACATTATAAAAATTCAAGTCTTTCAAGAAAGAAATTGAAAAAGATACCAGAAGATGGGAAAACCATCCATTCTGATTGATTGATAGGATTAACATCACCATCAAATAATATTAATAAATAGTAATAATAATAATTATAATAAATATAGTTTTGTTAACTTCAAAGTCATGTTTCAAGCATCCAAGGTATACATATCTTAAGGAACAGATAGCAGAAGTGAACTGGTAGGGGCTGAACTCTGTCATTCATTCATATTCTCAAGACTACAGAAAACATTGCCTTTTGGGCTTGGGGGCAGGCACCTTTGGAGATCAGATACTGATTTTTTATTCTCTGTGTGGGAATATCTATGAATAGCCTCTCACAGTAGCCTGCACAGCATGTATGGCCATGATGTTTTAACCCATTGAGAATATGTTAAGTCCCTATAAATGTAGTTTCATTCTTGGGCTGTGGTTGACTGAAGTCTCACCTCTTTGGTATCATTGCATTCTATGATGGGGCAGAGTGAATGGACAATCACCATTACAAGGGGTTGAATAAAGTGAGTAACATCATGTGACATATAGATACAGACTGCTTTCCATCTGTTGAATTAATTACTCATATTATATGTAAGATGTAGATGTTTCTTCCACATATGTTAATTTTATTTTAATTAAATTAGTTCTTAGACAATTTCATATATGTACATGACGCATACTGACCCTTATCCTCTATTATCTTTGACCTGCCTACTGCACCAGTTTACCACTTCCTTGCAGCAAATCTCACTCTCACATTCCTATCTCTGTGTTTTGTTTAGTGACCCACTGAGTTTTACGAGGGCTGTCTGTGTGACCATAGGTGTAACTGGAGGCTTTTCTGCATGCTGCCTGGTCCCACAGCCACTTATAAAATAACTACTCAGAGGCTTAATATTACTTATAAATGCTTGACTTATTGCTTCAGCTTATTACTAAATAGCTCTTACAACTTAAATTAACCCATTTCTATTAATTTATGTATTATTTATTGCAACATGGTCATGGCATTAGTGGTCTGCTGGCATCTTGCTCCTTGGTCTGCTGGATGATGTCTCTCTTGACTCTACCCTTTTTTTCCCCTGTATTTGATTTGGCTTTCCCACTTAGCTATATTCTGTCCTGCCATAAGCCAAAGCAGCTTTATTCATCAACCAATAAAAGCAACACATATTTGCAGTGCACAGAAGGACATCCCACATCACATAGGTTTGGAGTTACTAATCAGAACCTAGTGTACTCAGCAGTGGGTACACAATTTGGGTCAATGATTCTCCTTTTCCCAAGAATCTACCAATAGCCAACTAACTTCTCAGTTGTAAAGGATACTGCACCTCAAATCAGGCCCCTTCCATTGCCAAATGTTAATAGAGCGAGTCTTGAGTGGGCGAGTAACCACAGTTGCCCTGAGTTCAGGATTCCAACAGTTACATTTAGTCTAGAGAAAGGAATTCCACAACTTTCTGCTCAAATGTGCTCCATAGTGTTTGTGGAATTTTTAGTTTCTACTTAGTTCCCCACAGTACTTACCTCAGTGTTGTGAATACATTGTAGTCATAACACCCCTGGGGTGATAAAAAATGATGGATGAACAAACAAAACCATTTCACTTCTTTGTTAAATACATAATCTGAAGAAACTGACTGGTTAATTGTGAAGGGACATTGCTAGGTTTCTCATATGGAAGAGAATTAAGAACTCAGGGTCAATACATAATCTAGCATCTCTGGTCTCCATAAAAATGATAGCCCATCTATTATGGTTAGGAAAAAGTGACATGATCTTTTTCTTTCTTCTGGAGAACAGTTCTTCTGGTTCTTTCCTTCCATGTCATTCACAGATGCAAAGTGCACGGGGCATGTTGGAAACTAGAAAAATGAGCCCAGCAGTCATTTCATAAAGTGCTGAAAGTATTGTTTGATCTTTCACCTACTATAAGAAATGGACTACTGTAAAGTTTGTTACTTTTTCTTAAAGGGACAAATAACAATATTGTAGACATTGGTGTCCACATAGTTCTTGTCACAAGTGTTCAGTTCCCCAGATATTCAATGAAGACAATTTGGAAATTAGTACAACCATGTTCCAAAGAAACTTTTCTCATAAAATTATTCTGTGTCATAGCTTTTTTTTTTTTTTTTACCTCTGAATTAGTTTAATTGCTATAAAGTGCATCCATACTATGATTAACACTGGATCACCATGTTATCTTAGAAAAGTAATATGCACATTTTAAGTCTAAAAGCAGATTAAAAATTCTATCTACACCAGATGAAATATCAGCCCAAGGTACTCCATGCAATGGTTTAATCCATGTTGTGATAATACTGAGGAGTCTTCCTGAGGAATTAAAGAGCTCCAGAAGTCCGAAGGCTCAAATATACATTGTACAACCTAAGAAGAATATCTTCATAACACCCAGAACAGGGGCTAAAGATATAGCTTAGTGTTGAAGAGCATGCAGCTTCTCTTGTAGACCTAAGTCTCAGCACATGTCTGACATCCCATATCTTTGTTACTCCAGTGCTAAGTGGAGGCAATGTCTGGTTTCTTGGGACACCTGCAATCATGTGCAATTCAACACACACACACACACACACACACAATCAATCAATCAAATCAATCAAATATAAAATTAATATTTTGAAACACCAAGTACAATGATAACGTCTAGTACAGTTCACCGAATTTCTTGAGATGGTTCCTCAGAGAGATGCCTTGGCTAGGAAGATGGCTTGGTGGGTAAACTGCTTGGTGCACAAGTGTAAGTATCTGAGACCAGATATCCAGGACCCATATCAAATCGAAGCATGTGTGCCTACAACCATCGTGCTGTGCTGGGAGACAGGAGGATCTCAGTGGTAAGCAAGGGCATTCTGATGTCAAGTTCTGATGTGTGCTTTCACTGTGCCCACACAGCAAACATACATACACCCCCTCACTCATACATAAACACTAACACACCAAAGGAGAGAAGGTCAAGTAGACATAATACAGATTTTGTTCAGTTTTCAGGCCCAGCTCTCAGCTGACCATCTTGTTGCCAGAGTCCTTGGCTTCTACTTTCTGAAGCGACTACACTGGGCTATGCATACTCTAAGCCTGGTGGAGTTGGGGTGGTTGCCCTTTGATGACAGCTGAGAAATCTACATTTGTACCTAGAGAATGACTTTTAAGAATGTGGCCTGGTGTGAGTGGGAGTAGGAGTTGGGGGGGACTGGGAGGGAGGATGGGGGAGGTAGTGGCCAATATGCAAAATAAATAGTTGAAATGATAATAATAATAATAATAATAATAATAATAATAATAATAATAGAAGATTGTGTCCCAGGACAGGCCTCCTTTACTTCTGAAAAGAAGTCATTGTTTATTCTCTTAAATTTTTTATAGAAAAGACTCCAAATGTGGCTTATTTTTCAGGTTTTTTTGTTGTTTAATTTGTTTTATTTTTTAAAGGTAGTATGCTCTGTTTACAAACACTTGTTAAATGTTTTCTAATTGATTATTCATATTATTAATATTTTATGTCATAGCAAACTTGTTTTGATTATTCTAATTGAGACTGCTATCCATCAATTTGCAACTTTTCTCTCAATGGAGGGTAGAATTTGATTGGCAGACAGGGGACATGGAATGAAAAAAATGAGAACATTCTATACTCATAAAGTCTCACCAGCCTAGCATGCCTCCCTAAACATGCACTGAGCAAAGACAGCACCAATGGACCTGCCAAAGCTTATAGGGAAAGCCTACAAAGCCTCAGCCATACTCAAAGAACTACAGGCAACTTTGGAGGTGCTTCTCTTTCCAGCGAGATGGTTGATGATGAGACTGAAGACTAAGCAATGTTCTGAGACTACATGACTGTTAAGTGCTCAGCCTTAAGTGGGACATCTGTATCACCAACTCCTTTGAGGCCCAGAACACATCATCAGAGACAGAAGAGAAAGGCTGTAAGAGCTAGTGATGGTAGGACTATTGTTAAAGGCTGTGTTTTGATAGAGCACTGCCATTGTAATCTCGAATTCATAACAGCTTTGGCCTCCTGCAACAACCACCACCAAACACAAACAAAGAGAAGCAGGAAAGGAGGAATGGAGAAGGAAGGAGGAGATGTAGAAGAAAAGCAGGAAGGAGGAGGAGGATGAGGGGAGGAAAAGGACAAAGGTGGAGGAGGGGCAAGGAGGAGAGGGAAGAAAGAAGGCAAAAGGAGAGGAAAAAGAGGGGAGGGAAGAGGAGGAGGAAGAAGCAAGCACGGGGAGGGGGGGCAGAAGATGAATGAGTGGGAGGATCCATGGACAGAGGAAGAAAAGGAAACAGAAAAACAATGAGAATGAGAAGCATGAGGAGAAGGACGAGGGAATCATGAGTGAAAAAGAGAAATAAAGGAGGCAAATTGGGAGAGAATATCATCCCAGTTCATTTTATAAATGGGATTTTAAAAATTAACAACAGTTTTTTAAAAAGGAAAAGAAAATTGTCTATCGCTTGGGAAGGTGTGTGAGAACAGCTCTATTGCTTACTTACTTGATCTCCTGATTGACTCCACATCATGAGGACCCTAGGAAGGAGGTTTGTTCTCTGGCAAACGATTGCTTGCCTGTTTCTTGTTAAACTGTCACCATTTTGAGAGTTATAGTTCATTACACTGGAGCACCCTAGGAAACCATTGTCCACAACATCGACTCAGAGACCCAGAGCGAAAAAATTCTGACATAATAAACACCTCCTTGTGCTGTAGAATATTAAAGGGGAGCATTTATCTTACTGGGCTATTGACTCCACTATAGGGTACCTGAAATTCCCAGAGTAGCTCACAATGGGAGTGACAGTGATAGGTTTGTGTATTTAAATATATACCATTGTGACTGCCAAGCTTCATAGATAAATCTTTCTGAGGAATAATAGGAGACTTTCTCCTCTCAAAATGAATGGGCTATGTTGGGATATTTCCCAGGCTCCAGGGAGAAGGGCAGCTTTTGTCCTAGGTTCCTTCCCTGTCAGTACTGAGTTGCCCAGCCCTCTGTGATAGTGCTATTCATCTGTCTCTCCTTCGGCTGTCCCATTTTACCACCTCAGCTCAGGGGTTCACTCCTGCAGTTAATGATCACAGGCTGATAGCCTCTAGCTGGCCTCTTTTCCCAATGCAAGTGACTTATATCTGTTTCTTAGAAATTACCCTTTCAAAGAGTGTAGATTTGTTGTATGCTATGCACCTGTATGCATGTGTGTGTGAGAGACAGAATTTGATATAGAATATCTTCCTCAATTTCTCTCTGAGTTATTTATTTGAGACATGGTCTTTCACTGACCTGAGGTTTGCTTCTTCAGGTTGGCTAGCTTTCCAGTTACTCCAGAGAGCCTTCTTGTTCCTTCTCTCTGTCAGGAATTTCATGCATGTAATATCACACTTGTTTTAAGGTGGTTGCTATGAATCTCAGTTCAAGTACTTAGGCTTGTGTGACTACTACTTTACAGAATAAACAATTTCCCTAGCCTCTCAAAAATGTTATCTTCTACATCATCAGAAGAATATATTAAAATTTTAATTTGGCTTAAAATTCTTTTCAAAATGGTAAGAATAAAAGGTTGTTCAACGGTGCGCTGTCAGTATCTTTAGACCTACACTTATTTCTGAGTTCAGTATCCTTAAAGGACAGACAATGCAGCATGCCCCAGGGGTAGAGCATCTAATTCCTTCTTGTCTTCCCTCTGACTTCTTAGGCTCTATATCAAATCTTTACTTTCTCTCTACTTGAACATGTTCCTTGGGGCTCCCTTAGCAAAATCAATAGTGTCACTTTATTACTCAGAGTTTGAAAGTCTTAGGAATTATAATGCGTAGAAAACATCGTGACACACAGATCTGTTTTATGTTTTTAGAAATATAATCCGCAGATAATGTATATGTACAAATTATGCTTTTAATGATACAATATTCATTCATACATTAAATAACCAAACTCCAGTACTACATTGTTCATCAACATTAATTAATTAAATGCAATAAATATCATTGAACTAAAAAAACATAATTACAGCTACTTACTAAAAAAATTCTAAGAAAATTAAGTTTCATACCTTTTTCTGACAAATGAAATAAGAATATTGAACAACGTAAGTCATTAATGTATTTGTAATCAAACAAATAAGATTTGCTAACTTATAAGACTTAATATTTTCATAGACTAATTTTGCTGTACTATGTATATATTTCTGTACCATTTTAGAAATTAAATAATCTTTCTAGTGTTAGTAAAGGAGTTTAAAATCTCAGATTATCCTGGATTGTGGGTTTGGGAGACTATAGGTATACACTACCACACTGTCAACCCTAACCTTTAAAAATTAGAGATCTGACAAAAATTCTTTGAAAATTCTTTCCAGTAACATTTTTGGTCACTGAACCAGAACATAACAAACTAAGTCAAATTCCAGCCAACTGAAAGGCTTCCAGTATAGCAAAGGGAGTAATCAAACCAATGATGAAGCAAGCTACAAAATGGAGAGAACTATTTGCATAACAAATGTTAGATAAGGAGATAAGAAAAAAACTGAAAAACAGACAGATCCTGAAAAACAGAAAAGGTATTTCTCCAACACACAAGTTACCAGAATTATGTGAAAGGGTAACTCAATCTTATTGATCATCAAGGAAATGAAAGTTGACACCAATGGTGCCTGAATTAAAGATGAAGGGTAAGGAAGTAGAATGGAAACAAATAATTGAAAATGGAAGTATTTTTGTAGACTATGTGGCAAAGAGGCCTGGAAGACCTAAACCTGCATTAGAACCATAGTCAAGAAGAAGATGATAGTTAAAAAATTGTGCGTGCGTGTGTGTGTGTGTGTGTGTGTGTGTGTGTGTGTGTGTGTGCATGTATGAAGTTACAGAGAACCAATACGTGGATATCCCAGTTAGATATGCAAAGGATTTTTATGTTGATAGAAAAAGGTAAAGCAAACTATTGATAGATTCTATGTTCAGATTTTGCCTTTTTTGTTTGTTTTTTTGATTTTTTGGATTTTTGAGACAGGGTTTCTCTGTGTAGCTTTGGCCTTTCTTGGAACTCACTTGGTAGCCCAGGTTGGCCTCGAACTCACAGAGATCCTCCTGGCTCTGCCTCCTGAGTGCTGGGATTAAAGGCGTGTGCCACCACTGCCCAGCTCAGATTTTGCCATTCTTAATACAAATGAAATGATTTTCTGTTTTTCTCTCTTAGAGCATTGGGCAGGTGCCTACCACAGGAGCCTAAAGTCCAATAAAATAGTCACAAACATCAACTACACTGTCTGAGCTTGGGCTTAGCCTAGAGAGTACAAATAGGACATTGCAATGAAATTGAAAAAGTGGACAAGAAGTAAAGCATGCCGTGCAAGAGACAAGGTTACAGAAATATTTCAGGATCGTTGAAAGGGAATTCTAACAAAAGTGGTTTAAGTCATCAACAAACTTTCATTTTAGATCACATAATTGGAAATTTATTGTAGAAAATGGAAATGATATCCAAAGATACTTGGTAGATTGAAGATTAGTGTTTTTGTTATTTGAACATGATTTGAGCAATTCACTGAAGTTCCTTAGTTTGGCTGGCTGGGTTTCAGCCATCCATTGCAGAAACAGTCTTTTTAGTCAGACTTTTCTCCTATGTTAGGTTGCAGTGAGATAAAAT
This sequence comes from Onychomys torridus, assembly GCF_903995425.1. Lineage (NCBI taxonomy): Eukaryota > Metazoa > Chordata > Mammalia > Rodentia > Cricetidae > Onychomys > Onychomys torridus. The sequence goes on from NC_050453.1 coordinate 81,593,403, forward strand.
GTATCTAGGCGAACCAGGTTCATTTTGGTTTCATTTAATGGAAAATAACCAGCTTCCTAGAGGGTACATTGGTTGTTCCTTGAGATGGAGAAGGAATTCCAAGATGACATCTTTATTGAACTCATAATTCAGGAGTTTTCTTTTTGTCCCATGTGCCATATCTCTGTTATAAAAAATATCACTTTCACCAATGACTGAGAAAAATGTGTCTGCTGTTGCATTAAATGCCATCATCGAGAAAGATGGTCATCTGAACCTGAAAGAGGCCCACACAAGACTTATCCTATCAATAGCCAGTCAAGGAGGAATAAAGGCTCATGGTTTCTTATCGTTAATCTCTGATAGGTTATGGGATAAGGAATCACTGTCTTTGGGTTGTGAACAACTGCTGAGCCCACCTGGATTCAAACAATAGCTCTAACTCATGGTCACATAGATGGCTCTGATTAAACAGCAGATCACAGAACAAAAGAATATGCATAAGCATTTACTATTATATAGTGAGGAAGAGATATGTGCAGGGGTAGGGGTGGAGGTGGGGGTGACAGTGTTAATCATATATGGTGTACATGTACAAAATTATAAAACAAACAGATTTTTGAATATTTATATCAAAGTGTTAGGAAAAGAACAACTTTAAAAGTTGGAAACAAAATGTATTACCATGTTCTTCAGATGCACAACTCCATGAGAAAACCCTATGAAATAAATAACAATATAGTTAAAATTGATTTTTAAAGTAGTTTGAAATTACAAAAAGTGCTGAGATCCCATTTGTAATTTTGAACAATGCTTAATAAGTGAATATATTGCTTTTATTCCCTTAAAGTATACAATTAAGCGTGGAACCTCAAAGCATGATTCCAATTGCTCACAGTAGATTCTTGAAGTGATGAACAAATGCGTGAACCTCTCTGTGAATGGCTATGTAATACCAAATTTACTGGTGCCTATGGACTCAATACAAGCAAAGACATTTTCTTTATTTTTCATGGACATCTGGCCCTGAATCAATACTCTTTGCCCAACATACAAAATACTGTACAGATTCTTTAATTAAAGATTTAGCATCATTCTCAAAGAAATCCAGTCCCCATTCTGTCCCTTAGTAATTGTTGGAATAGTGTGGGGGACTGCCATTTTCCTGACTGTAGAGCTGATGGCATAACTAATGCAGTTTCTAAATTCTTGGAGACACAGAGTTGCAGTTCAAAAACTGTTTAAATAACTTTGAATGTATCTCTCAGCCAATTGTGGGGCACTTTGAGGATCTATAAGGGGCCACAGAGAAAATATTATCTAAACAGAAATCCCAATTGTATTGTTCAAAGACTGTATTTGAGCACATTTGACAGAGTTTGTATGAATGTTTGATTATATACTACAAAAAAAACATGGTTTTCCTAACTCCTGTATGTGCATTCAAAATATTTCTATCCTTATAAATTGGTTGCCATCACTCACTATTAAATGAGTCACAGGCTTGACCATGACTCTTGTGACCACCTAACTCATACCTATATTATTCTGGAATATGTACTGGATTTTTGAAAATATGATCTAATCTTTTAGCATATAATCACATGATTTAATGCTACCAGGAGCTTTCCAGACAGAAAGTGCTGGGCAATGTATTCTGTTAGCTTCATTTCATAACAAGATTACAAAATTCTCTCAGTGGAGATAATTTTATTCCCTGTGGGAGTCTGCTGGAGCCCAGCTCAGACCTGTGAAAGGGTTCTTGGGTAGGGGAGTGAGGAATGAGGAAATATTCCATAGAAAGATAGAAAGAGACAATAAGAAAGACAGAGAAACAGAATAGCTTCTGGGGGGACCTGGATCAATATTCAGTCACCCTGAAGTTTATTCCAAAGGGTTTTTGTAGAATGCCAAGGGGAGAGGCAAAAGACCTCTCGCTATAAAGATCAAAGCACTATGTACCGCCAAGTGTAGACCCTTCAAAACATCTGGTAAACATTCCCCTGGCCAAATCATCTCATTATGCAGCCCTGCTGGATAAAGCAAGCCCACATTCTCTGACCCTGAGTAAGATCTCACTAGACAGCCTCTGTGGGCCAACACAACTCCTCTTTGAAGAATCATAAAGAATCCCAAGGCAAACATGAATGCAAGGATACAGCCAGTATCTGGAATTCATAAGATTTGTCACCCTTTGATAACCATATCTTTTTATTTTCAGTTTCTGTTTCTATGTAGCCAAGGATAACCTTGAATTTCTAATCCTTCTTTTCTGCCTTGTGCATGCTGGGATTGTAGGTATTCATCACCAAGCTCAGTTTATATGCCTCTAGATGATTGAACAGGTATGTCAGGCAATCATTCTACCAACTGAGCTACATTCCTACCCATTCCCTCATGAGGAAATGGATGAAATCGCTCAGGGAAGATTGAAATGTTGAAGATGATTCCTGCCTGGCTGGTTGGAACCTGGGGCATATGTGGGAACACTTTGCTCAGCCTGGAAGGAGAGGACTGTACCTGCCTGTACTGAATCTACCAGTTTGAGATGAATCCCCAGGGGAGTCTTTGCCCTGGAGGAGATGGCAATGGAGGGAAGGGGCTGGGGGGAAGGTGGGGGCAGGGGAGGGAGGGGGAGGACAGGGGGAACCCATGTCTAATATGTAAAATTAAAACAAAAATGTAATAATAAAACAAACAAACAAATAAATAAACAAATAAATAAGATAATTACTGCCAACATCGGACAGCAGGCAGAGGAACTGACTGAAGAAATCACATATATGCTGGAGTGTGGTATTTATTTTGGGGGTGAGCTTCGTAGGGTTAATTTGCCTTATTTGGCAAGAGTTGTTTGTTAAACCATAACTCTTTCTGGATCCAATTCAAGAATCAATAATAAGAAGATAGAAACATGGTGTGTAAGTTTTTCACTGCCATGAAAAATATCTGAAAAGAAATAACTTGAGTAGTACATCAATATCACCTGAAACCCCCACCCCAAGATCTCAGAAACCATTGGGAAAGAACTAATAGAAAGACTATAAAAGTCTAAAATCAGGAAGGGTCACGACAAAACAGTGTGTTCTGGATATACCGGGTCTGTTTCACTCATGAACTGTCTGTGGATGTTACCTGCATAAGACCTGCACAAAATCAATCTGTGCTTTCCAGCAGGGAGGGATGTAGATTTTATCAGCTCCCACTTCAAGTTAAGGGCCTTTTGAGAGTAGATAGATACTGTGTGATGGAAATCACTTTTCTTTAAGGACGTTGCTCCTGGTAGATGAACCATTACTCAATGAATGTCCCACCAACATGAATGCATGGGCAGCACATATTGAACTGGCAGATTATAAACAATCTAAATAAAAGAAAAAGACAACAATTTGGGAGTTGGATGATGAAAGAAGGGTAGATTTGGAAGGAATTAGGGCAAAGAGGAGTGGTGAATATAATCAAAATATACTGCATGCATATATAAAATTCTCAAATAATTAATAAATATTGTATATCAAAAGAAGCAACTTAAAAAGAAGGAGGAAGGGTTTATTTCAGTTTCCACTCCCCAGGATAAACCATAGTAGAGAAAGCACAGCTATAATGCAGGTGACAGCTGGTCACCACTGAATCTGAAGTCAGATGTTGAAGAGGAGACAGAAGGATGGATGGCTGGGCTCCAAAACCTCAAGGTCCAGCCCTGTTATCCACTCCCTACAATGAAGCTTTACTTCTTAAAAATTCCACAACTTTCTCATAGAGGATTACCAGCTTGGGGATAAGTAGTGAAATACAGGCGCCTGGAGGAGATGCACCATGTGGAAACCACTATATCTGATAGATATTAATTTTGAAGTAAAATGTCAAGTCAATCCCATTCATCTTTGTCATATCTATGCTGTATTATTACACACCAACAGTAAGGAGGTAGGCTTCCAATGTGGGCCTCAGTGTAAGAGTATGACATTTATATTCTTGGTCTTTCTGCATGATTTTATTTTTTTGTATTCTACCCTCATATTTTCATGTTTCTCCCTTTGATAAAGTCACATTGATATGGAGAAATATATGTATAGAAAGCATACCACTTGACATAAACATTGTAGGTGGCATATTAAATTTGTATGTACCTAATGATGTGTTCATGTGATATCATTCCACAAATGATCATCTGCCTTGTTTGAATATTACACTACATATTGGGTCTATACAAAGAGATTATACTCATGCTCTAGGCCAATATTTTACCTGTATTATTTTATATTCATAATGATTCAGCTACTGTATCAACAAAGTGTTGTGATGTTAATATTAAAACTTAATTACACATTCTCAAACCACTGATAATATAAAAGTTTTCTTGCTTGTCAAAGCAGCAGATAGGAGTATTTTAAAAGGTTTATTTCCATTATGTATATAATCCTGTTTGTATTTTTTGAAGTTTCAAATTATAGGTATACTAGAAGGCATTTTATTACTTTGTGCTTTGAGAATTCTGAATATTATAATACACCCCATTAGAATCGATGTACTGTATCATTACACATTACAGATAAATTCACACCTCTAATGTGAGAGGGGTTATAAAACTGAAATAGAATAACATTTTTCCCGTTTCTCTAGTGCTTTATGCACTTCATTTACTAAAAAACATAAAATGGTCAGTAAAATATTTACTAGTACTTTGAAAGTCTCTGAAGACATAAATTGAGTTGTGCTGTATCTCTCTGGCTTTCCATAAAGCACCTGGCTTCAAAACCCGGCAGGCTTGGTTCTTATTTTATTTTTGAATTTGAGTTTGCATGATTTTCAATGCTAATCTACTTAAAACTAGTATGAGAGGATATCTCATTTTACATTAAAGTTTTTATAATTTATTTTATTGTTGCTGACAAAATCTCACATAGATGTTGTGTATTTGCAGTTGTTTTATCAGAAGATTTATGTTGTTTTACTTATTTGTTTTTGGGTGTGTATGCATGGTGTGTGTGTGTGTGTGTGTGTGTGTGTGTGTGTGTGTGTGTGCATGTTCACGTGTGTATAAGTATGCATATCACATATTCATATGGAGTTGGGAGTTGCCATTGGGTCTTGCTCAATTATTCTGAACTTTATTTACTGTGTCAGGATTTCACATTGAAATAAGAGCTCTCAGATTATGTTAATCTGGGGTAGGTATCTTTCTACCTCCAGCAATTTCTGTTTCTTCCTCCTGGATGCTGGGATGAGAGACTGGCTGCCCCACCTACCTTGGTTTTAATGGGTCCCAGGGATTAGGACTACAACTCTTGTCCAACCCCACTCCCAGTGAATATTTCAACATTCAGCTATGATAGAAAAGCTGGAATTAAGTGTCTTGGAGCATGAGCCGCAGTAAGACATTTCCACTGTCTTAACAATGGGCAGCAACTGCTGTCTTCCATATTGTACTTACTATGCCTTTTGCTATCTGACTTTATTGACTGTCTACCTTCTGAACAATAAAGATCAATTCTGCTCTCCAGGCCTCAGGCCATTTTATTTAAAGGCACCATGGTACATTATCTAAGACTGAGGGCTTTAGTTTTGCAATACTCTTTAGCTACTAGAAGACATACTGAAGGAGGAATTGGGAGAATAATAATGTAACTTGTTGGAAATCATGGTTGGTAAATACAATTTCCATGTAGGAATTGGAAAATGGCTATGCTAAAATGTTTCTACATCTTTACATTTCATTTCATACATTTGAATGTCTCTCTAATTGATTCTGTGTATTGTCTTTGTTTCTATCTTATTGATTTCACCCCTCAATTTGATTATTTCCTGCATTTGATTATTTCCTGTGACCTATTCCTCTTGGGTGTGCTTGCTTCCTTTTGGTCTGGAGCTTTCAGATGTGTTGTTAAGTTGCTTATTTGAGATTTCTGCAAATTCTTTATTCAGATACTTAGTGCTATGAACTTTCCCCAAGGCACTGCTTTCGTTGTGTCCCATAAATTAGGGTATATTGTGCATTCATTTTTGTTGAATTCTAGGAAGTCTTTAATTCTTTCTTTCTTCCTTGACCCAGTGGTAATTCATTTGAGAGTTGATCAGTATCCATGAGTTTGTAGGTTTTCTGTAGTTTGTGTTGTTGTTGAACTCCAGCTTTAATCCATAATGGTCTGATAGCATACAGAGGGTTATTTCAACTTTAATATATCTGCTGAGATTTGATTTGTGACCATGTACATGGTCAGTTTTGGAGATGGTTCCATGAGGTGCTGAGGAGAAGGTATATGCCTTTGTATATGGGTGAAATGTTCTTTACATATTTTTAGATCCATTTGAGTCATAATGTCTGTTAGGTCCATAATTTCTGTTTAGTTTCTGTCTGAACAACCTGTTTATTGGTGAGAGTAGAGTGTTCAAATCACACACTAATAATATGTGGGGTTTGATATGTGATTTAAGCTTCAGTAGCTTATTTTCAACTTGGGTGCCCTTGTATTTGAGGCATAGATGTTCAGAATTGAGATATCATCTTGATGGATTTTTCCACTGATGAGTATGAAATGTCTTTCTCCACCTCTTTTGATTAATTTTCATTTGAAATATATTTTGTTAAATACTAGGATAGCTACAATAGCTTGCTTCTTAGGTCCATTTAATTGAATTTTTTTTCAATCCTTTACTCTGAGGTAATGACTATCTTTGCAGTTGAGGTGTGTTTTTTGTACTTAGCATTATGATGAATCCTGTTTTTGTATCCAGTCTGTTAGCCTATCTTTTAATTGGTGAATTGAGTCCATTGATATTGAGAACTATTAATGACCAGTGATTGTTAATGTTATTTTGTTGTTACTGGTTGCGATAGTATTTCTGTGTGTGTGTGTGTGTGTGTGTGTGTGTGTGTGTGTGTGTGTGTGTGTGTTTGCCTTCTTTGGGATTTGCTGATATGTGATTATCTATTGCCTGTGTTTTTGTGGGTGCATCTAACTTCCTTGTCTTTCTTTAGGGAATTTATTGATTTCCAAGTTTTTATTTGTCTTTTCATGAATTTCTTTAAGTATTTTTGTTCCATTTCTTCTTTAAGGACCTCTATTATCTTCATAAGGTTATTTTAAAAGTAGCTTTCTTGTGTTTCAGCTGTGTTGGAATGTACATATCTTGGTGTTGTAGGATAGCTGGGTTCTAATGGTGTCATACTGCCCTTTCTTTTTTATTGATTGTGTTATACTGTGTTTAGGCATCTGGATTTGGGATGATTACAGTTCTAGGTGCTGATACCTTTGTTTATCTTTATTGGATGGGTATTTTGTTCTCTGGTTTCTGTTTCATGTCTGGTCTTCTGTCCTAATTGGCCAGTGTTCTGGAGACTAGCAAGTTTTAGGGTCAAGCAGGGTGTCTCTGCTGGGTTTTTGTTTTTTTGTTTTTTTGTTTTTTTTCTATGTTTTGGGTCCCTAGATCTGGCCTGACCTCCAGTAAAGCTAACGTCTTCTTCCAAAGTTGTAGCCCAGAATATGCAACCCATGGAAGGGAATGCACCCTGGGCTCCTTGGGTGGGGTTTAAGGATTGTTAGCAGGTGGTTGGTGGTATCTTTCCTGGGGTTCCTTGAATCAGCCTGTTCTCCAGTAAAGCCTAAGTCTTCTTCCAAAATTGCAGGCCAGAATATGAAACCCAGGGGAGACGGTACATCCTTGGTTTGTTTGGTGGGCTTTAAAGAGTGTTAGTGGGCAGTAGGTTGTATTTTACATATGGTCCATAGATCCAATTTGGCCTCCAGTAAAGCTTCTGGAGCTATGGGCAAGGGAGAGGACCATGGGATGTGTCCTAAGGAACAGGGTCTGGTGATTGGGGCAGCTCAGCTGGGAGTCAGGACACTCACCTGTTCTTCAGACTGGTGTGTACTGTACCTGGGTGTGTGGGAACGCATGGAGTCTGCTGGAGTTGTGGGGAAGGGCTGGCTTTTGTAGCAAGCACTTTACAAACTCAGCCATCTCCTCAGTCCCCACAGCAACTTCATTCATGAATCCTCGCCATTTAATCTCTGATGTGGATCAACTACAGTTATTACTTTTTGTGATCTCTTCTATGAATCCATGTTAGGAAGTTTCTAGTAATTGGTAGTTGCTATAAAATGCAATCCTTGCCGGGTGGTGGTGGCTCATGCCTTTAATCCCAGCACTCGGTCAGCAGAGGCAGACGGATCTCTGTGAGTTCGAGGCCAGCCTGGTCTCCAAAGTTAGTTCCAGGAAAGGTGCAAAGCCACACAGAGAAACCCTGTCTCAAAAAAAAAAAAAGAAAAAAAAAAAACAAAAAAACAAAAACAACAACAACAACAAAAACATGCAATCCTTAAATCCTCAATGGTTCATGAGGTACATCTTGGTGGTATGCTCATTGACATCATCATCACTAGGGGCATATTACCACATTAATGGATACAGGAAGATGAAATGATCTCATTCAATAGTGATTTGGGAACATACCAACCAGGAACAAGTCTGTGATAAAAAGATGTGCATGTCGTCAAAGCATTTTCAGGAAGGAGAAATGAATAAAAACCAAAGTGTGTATAAAAACTTCAGCACAGTGTAAGAAGCCCTCTCACTCTCAGGGACTCTCCTTTTACACATTATGAGGAGCAGGTTTTGCAGAGTATTCCATGTTCTGATCTTCGAAGCATTCCTTTGTGGATTATTTAGCCATGTCTCTACTGGTCTGTTCTCCAGAACATTTCCCAATCTTTAAATTGGAAAAACCCTTTAAAACTCACACTGTGTTTGGTATTTAGGAGTTATCTTTGATTTCTCCCTTCTGTGTTCTCATAGATATAGAACTCTTCTCTTCTTTGTCTCACTAAAATCTTATATTTGCATGTGACTATCACTTATACTGCTGCAAGCATTTCTACCCAGCTTGTTTATATTGATTGCCAAATTGACAAGATCTAGGGTCACCTAGGAGACAAGATTCTGGGCATGTCTGTTAGAGAGTTTATAGATTAGATTAATTAAAGTTGGAAGATCCACCAAAATTTGGGTGGCACCATTCTATAGCATAAGATTCTAAAGTGAACAAAAAAGATAAAGTGAGTTGAGCACCACTGTTCAGCTCATTCTGCTCCCCGACTACAGATCCAATGTGACAAGCTGCCTCATGTTCCTGCCACCATTCTTCTTCAAGATGATGGGTGTCATCTCTTTGAACTAGAAGCTGAAATGGACAGTTCTCCATGGAGTTACTTCTTGATGAGAATTTTGTTGCATTAACAAGAAAAGCAACTAGTACGTCTACTTTATCTTTTCACTCTTACTTTCTCTGTAGACTCTATGTTAACTTATTGCAATAAAGCAATGCTATTGATATATTTATATAAAATTTCTTGGACTATATTTGCTAAATCAAAAGTGACACAGGCAAATGCATACACTAGTATTAATCCATAAATGTATTTTGGTGACCTGCTTAAACTAAGGGATATTCCTTGGGCAATGTAAGAATAAACACTAAATGAGTCCTGAAGTAAAATGGGAAAATTTCCCCAATATTTTAAGTGACTTAAGACAGTTAGAAATTAAAACTGCTGGAAAACAAGGGTCTATTTATAGGGAAGTTTACTAAGAATACTTGTGGAAAATTTGTTACTTGAATTTATTTCTCTTTGACAATTCCATTTTTATTTTTAAAGTGCACTTATTAAATGTGTGTGTATCTGTACGTTATCCCTCACAACATACACAACATTCATGTGAGGAAAAGAAACTGCAGTTGTATAGCCTAACAATGTATTTAAGTTTTATAACCTTGAGTTTTGAGATAGTTTACTTGCAGCAGCATTGTGAGGCAGACAAGAGTAATATAAGTAGGGAACAAAATGTAGTGAGTATGGAAGCCTAAACCAAGTGGAGTCACTCTGGGGATCAGATGGCAGCTAAACACTTACAGCCATTTGAGTGGTGAGAAACCAGATAGAGGGTACTGGGATACATTATAGTGCAATATTTAATATGAGAAAGACTCTAGACAAATTGAATGAGCTCTGTCTAGCCCAGTCAGCTGAACATGACTGAGTAAAATTTGTCAGCACTTCCTTAAAAGTAGGATATCTGGGATGGGTGTTATGTAGCAACATGGACAGGGAGCTGTGGAACTGGATTCAAAGTGCTTGTTGGAAAAGTTTCTGTGGAATTAATTTTGGTGTTAAAATAGCTCACAGTAGTTATCTATATGTTGATTAGCTTAACTATTCTCAATATTTAACTATTTCAATGTATCTTACTTTGAGAAATGATGTCCAATGAAAGGACTCAGTAAGTAGATGCAGGAGAATAGGAAATTCAAGTTCATCTTCAGCTATACAAAGAGTTCCATGTCTGTCTATGCTACAAGAGACTATACAGCAAATAAATAAATAAGCCATGGAGTGTTTCCAAACCTCTTTAGAGCTATAATCATTAGCATTGTAAAGGGTCAGGAAATAAGGGAAAGGACATTTGAGGATACAGCTTACTTTGTTCTTGCTTTCTTTGTGCCTCTGTGCTATGCATCAACATGTCACTACCTGCTTGTCATATTCAGTCGCCTGCTTGTCATATTCCCATATCAAAGTGAGAGACTGCTTTGATTAGAGAATTCTGGATTAGTCCTGTGTTCACTATTAACTGCTGTCAGTATACCAAATATATGCTTATCTTAGAGCTTACAATGGATCAACCATGCTTAAAAAAAAAAAGTGTCAAGTGTCCAAAAAACTACACATCTGTAACAATTCATATTGCAAGGTATTGACAGCTCAGTTGCTTCATTCTTTATGCAAAGGCATTTTTAGAGCATAATATATCTCCATCCACGCTTCTCTGCTGGGATTCCTTGTTTTTCTTTCTTTCTTTTCCTTTCTCATTTTAAATTTTAAGTGTGTTTATACATGTTTGTGTGTTATATGTATTTGATGTAAGTGCACATGTATGGGGGTACATGCCTCTGTACACGTACATAGAGAAGCCAGAAGGCATTAAGTACCTTGCTTGCTTCTCTAGGCTTTATTTTTCTATGACAGATTTCCTAACAACATGGAGGTAGACCGCTGGCAGGGAATCCCCAGGGATTCTTCTGTCTTTACATCCCTAAATACTGGTGTACTAGGCTCAGAATTTAGTGTGTTTGCTGGGATTTGAACTCATAGCCTCATGATTGTACATTAAGTACTGTTATCTTTAGAACCATCACCCCTTCTTTCTTTTTTGTGACAAAGTCTTGTGCTAGAAGCTGATCAGCAAGTCCCTGTGTAGTATAAGGGTGGCTTTGTACTCCTGGTCTTCATTCCTCTGCCTCCAAAGGGCTGGAATTACAGGTAAAAGTCACTATATTTACATTAAATAAATCTTTATTTGTTGGACTGTATACATGTTTCATCACCAATAGGGTTGGGTGCTAGGTCTTTTATGTCTCAATTTATTTTTAACAAGCTGAGTATGGTTTTATCAAGAAAGATAGAGCTAGGTGCTTTGGTGCTTCAGTGTCGTTAACTTGTGACTTAATTGAGAAGAATTAATAGGATTGTTCAGAAGGTCAGGATAATGGTATCAGGGCATTCTTAAGACGCCATAATTCCCTTCAATAGATAAAACCTATTTGCTTTTCAGCAGATTAAATATTTGTTCCTGCTGCACGTGGCTAAGCTGTCTACTGTGGCTTCTGTTAAAATGAAGCCCAGATTGAACCATGTCTGATGTCATAGTACTTAAAGCCACAAAAGGTGTTACAAATTTTGTGATAGAATATTTTCATGATAGATCAGATAACTTCAGAGTTAAGTTTTTCTTATAACATCTGGATTATTATGTTGCTTATTTTTTCTTAGTGAATCTGGACCATGTTTTCTATTTATCACGTTTGAGGTGTATCATTTTCCTTTGTAAATGTTTCATTTACATTCAAATCTGTACAATTTTAAACATGTACACATGCTACTTAAAGGAACTCTCACCTGGACATGTCTTCTTCAAGATATCTGTGGACAGTAGTAACTGACATCAGTGTCATAAGTAACACAGCAGGTTACATTTTTTATTGTTACCAGCAACATTTACATCCATTGTAATCTGAAAAACACTTTAGAGATATGTAACTAATGTTTTTCTATACATCCTGTAAATATTATAAATGATTTCCATTTTGCTGATTAAAGTATAAACTCAATAAGTATAAACTCAATAAACTCAATAAGTTACCAACTTTTCCAGGATTGTGGAACAATAGTTGTCAGCAATGGGTTTTAAACAGTCTTGGTTTTGGAGGCCAGCTATAGTTGCAGAAGTTTGGAGGCGAGAAGAGTTCTTAAGCTGGTCTGGGAGCTCTCCACTTGCCACAGGGCACTTGGCACAGTGCTAGGCCAGTTATGTTGAGTAGTTTCCAGTCAGCACTTGGGCCTTGTCTCCTCTGTTTATTTTACTGTATGTTCTTTTCCTGGTCATGAATCCAGTTTCACAGTCAGTATTCAGATTCACCCAGATTGTGAAAGCTGATTTTGTGTGTTTACATCTGCTTGTGCTTAGTACCCCCTTGATTTCCATGATCCTTTTTCGGTATAAGGAATACTGTAAAAATACTTGATGGGCATTCTTCTATCATTACCTTAGTGGTTTGTTATGATTTCAGTGTGCATGTGGGTCCAGCCTTTTGTCATTGGGCAACAATTTTTCTCTAATGTTGATGCTTTGGAATCAATCCATCTAATATTTAAAATTTCATAAAGTAAGCTGCCAACTTCATGTTAAACCAGATTCACAGGTATCTGGAGTATATGATGCCCTCAAGTATGGATTAGACATGCCTAAGTGAACACTGAGAGGAAGAACAGGACAGCAGATGGATACCATGACAAGCTAAGGTAACAGCAACATAGAAACATAGCTCTCACCTCAGTAGGGGGTAAAGACAGCTTATTCTGGAGCCCAAGATGAGTGACATGCAATTCAAGTTACCTTAGACTCCATGTTCCAGTGTGGTAACATTTTTAGGAGGTTTTTATATCAATAAACAAAGTCATAAATCGAAGCACTTTTCATTGATGGAAATATCAAATAGTTGGTTACAGCAAGTGGAGAAATCTCAGCTATTGCCTTTCAATGTCATCTGACATCTGTGAATGGCATTCATGGCCTTTTGGTTGGTAGGAGATAGTCATCTATTAAGTTCATACTTTCACAAAGCTTTCTTCTGGTAGCCACAAATATGTCTGCCACAGAGTTGGGTAATGGCTACTCAGAGGGCTAAAGGTAACACATGATAAATTGTAATTTGGCTCTGGAACTGCAATATTCCAACCTCTCCAGTATCACTGAAGCACCTTTTAGTTAGTCAGCTTTGTAGACAGTTTACCAGAAAGTGTCTGTTTCAGGAACTTTTTCCACAGTATGGACATTTCTACAACACACTTACATGTACAAGTTTCCCCTGGAATATATTACCCTTTCCTTACTAAACTACTAAGTCACTGTGAACTCTGCTTCCCCACCTCCAACACTTCCTGCCATCCTTCTTGCATTTATTCTCTAATTTTCTCCATTATTTCTTGGTTGCCATCTTAGCACTAAGCTTTTTAGTCAGGTACATTATTGTAAGACTTTGCTTCTCTTTGTTTCTGCCCTGGATCCTCTAACTTCTGGATTCATATAGTCACATGTTGTTACTGAATAGTACTGCACTGGGTAGACAATTGTTTTTTAGCCGCATATAAAAGGCTCCTTAGTTTCCTCAGGTTGGGGCTATTATAGAAAAAAAAAAGAGGTCATAACAGTTGTGTGTAGAATTTATTGTGCACATGAATCTTAAAATCATTTGGTTACTTATGTACAAGTATGATTGCTGAATGTCTCAAAAAAAGGAATATATATCTGTTTAAAAGCAGTGTAGACTGCTTTACAAAAGGGGCAATGCCATATTTCACTTCCACTTTTCTCAATGAGAGTTACTGTTCTGAATTCTGAGAATGAACCAAAAGAATTGCTGAAATTGTCAAAGCACTAGCAGTGTTTTTTATGATGAAACACACAGTACTACAGAAACAAAATTTTTATTGGTAGACTTGTCAGTAGACTACATGCTACTAAGAAAGGATTAGTGAGCATGGTGAACAATCATTAGAATCCTACAAGCTGAAGAAAAGGGAAACACACACACACACACACACACACACACACACACACACACACACACAGACACACACACACATTGTGGACATATTTACAAAGACACCACATAAACCAGTTGTGAGAAAGGCAGACTAGGAAACACCCAAGCATCGGACAACACAGGCCACTGTCCCAGGAGCTGAACAGGGAAATGCAGGCACTCTGCAAGTGTTGAGAAAATTTGCAGTGTTGCAGATGGTCAGGCACCACTGAGCTTCCTCGTACCCCCCACCTCTGCCTCCCCTGTTCTTGGGAAGTAGACTGTTTCTTTAGAAACTCATGCTACTATCCATGTGCACCTGTCCCAGTTCTGTTGTTTTCAAATAAAAGATCCTGAAACGCTTAGTGGCTACCAACTAGAAACCAAAAAATTTGTGTTGTATGTTGTGGGGACAGTTTGACTAGTTTCTACGTGTATGTGTTCAGGTAATTTCATTAGAACAAGCTTAAGAACATTATGTTGTTGTTGTTTCTTTTCAGTGATGCTTAGATATACTTAGTTTGTAGGATCTGTAGTTGAAAGCATTTGTTCTCTACCTCCTCAGGATCACACAGTTTTCAGATACAATCAAATCTCAAAGGAAAAACTCTGAGTAGGTTGCTAGTTGTGTCTCTAGAATATGGTCCAGTCTGACATCAGCTGCCTCACTTTAGCTCTGTATTCTTAAAACTTGTGCCTAACTTCTGGATCACCAAGGCTTAACCACAATATAATCTGTAACTTAGTCAGCTCATTAAGCTAGGAGTAGGCTACAGTCTTAGGGAAAAAATGGTGGTAAGTTCTAGAACCTTCTCTTATGGTCACTGGCTTGCTTAGTGTATGTTCCAGTTTATATGTACTACATTGAATCTATTAATTTATAAATGATCAAAAGCATCTCAAATTTTCCTTAGTTCAAATGATTATTATGGGAAAACCACAAGGAATACTCATATATTCATGTATAATGCATACTTAAATCAGGATATGTGAATTCAGATAGTGGAAGAATGAAATTAACTCCTTGAAGAAGTTCCCTAGTTAGTTATGCAATTTGGGATGTTTATATACACCCCTACAATTAATTACTTAAGTATATGCTTAATTATTAATACATTTTTAATTTAATAAATTAATTCATTTTTGGCTTTTTACTAAAAAAAAACATAAAGAGTAACTGAAGCATAAATGATTTTAACATGGATAGTTTGCTTTTTTTCTAGCAGATGTTTCTAGTTTTCTTTCATGTGTATTAGGAGAAGATTCATGTTCATGTGTGCAGAGGCTTAGAGGAAATTTTCAGGTGTCAATCTTCAGATACCACCCACTTTTCATTCATCAGTCTCTCACTGATGTGGAATGCTCCAGTTTGACTAGGCTGGGTGGCTGGTGAGCAGCTTTGGTCACCTGCACAGAACCCAGATCAAGTCAGTTGTATAGCATAGCTGGGGAGGGACCTCATAAAGCCCCATCACTGTTTGAGATGCTGTTTACAAATTGGACATGTAGTTTTCCTCAAAGATGTTTTTATTAGAGTTTCTATTGCTATGAAGAAAACTCCAGAACAAAAAACAAAAAATGCAACCCACAAAGTAAAGGGCTTATTTTCATCTTATTTCATCAACCTTGGCAGCAAAAACTGAAGCATAGACCATGAAAAAGTGCTGCTAAGAGGCTTTTTCCTCATCGCTTTCTCAGTCTGCTTTCTTTCTTTTTCTTTTTCTTTTTTGTCTAACTTTTATTTTTCTCTGATACTTTCTAACTCGATGACCCTTTCCTTCATTCATCCCAAACCCTCCCCCTACATCTGCTCTCTTCCAAATCCATATTCCTTCATTTCTCTTCCATTCCTCTTCCATTTCCTTTCAGAAAAAAGAGCAGGCCTCTTGGGGATATCAACCAAACATGGCATCACAAGTTACAATAAGATTATTATTTTAAGGCTGGATGAGGCAATCCAGTAGGAGGAAAAGGGTCCCAAGAGTGGGTAAAAAAATAAAAAAATACCTCCCAAAAGATGTCCCACAAGAACACCAAGGTACACAACCATAATATATATGCAGAATAGCTAGTTCAAACCCACACAACATCTATGTGTGTTGCTTCAGTCTCTGTGAGTCCCTATGAGCCATGCTTAGTTGATTCTGTAGTCCTTGTTCTTATGGTGTCCTTAACAGCTCTGGCTCCTGCACTCTTTCCTCTCCCTCTTCTGCAAGGTTTCCCTGGCTCTACCTAGTGTTTGGCTGAGGGTCTCTGCATCTGCTACCATCAGTTGCTGGATGATGCCTCTCTGAAGACAAATGAGCTAGGTGCCAATCTATAATTAGGAATCATTTCATTGCTCATTGCCCCCTCCCTTTTTGATAGTGTTGTTTGGTTTTATCCTGGATCTCTGGGACATCAGTTCTTTAGCTCCTTTCCATCCAGGCAGTGTAAGATCTAGGCTCAATCTCATGGCTTGGGCCTCAAGTTGAACAAATCATGGTTGGCCCACTCCCATAAATCTGTACCATCAATGCCCTTGTACATCTTGAAAGCAAGACAGACACAGGTCCAAGATTTTGTGGCTGAGTTGATGCATCAATACCACCTCTAGAATCCTTGCCTGGTTATAGAAGATGGCCTGTTCAGGCTCTGTATCCCTGGTTACTAGGATACTTCACTAGGTCACCCCCATAGATTCCAAGGAGGTTTCATTTCACTAGGTTTCTACATCGCTCCCCAAATGCTGCCATATTCCAGTTTTCTCTCCTAGTGCTCCCTCACTCCATTCCTTTCAACTCCACGTGATTCCTTTTGTTCCCACTCACCTCCAGTACATCTGAAAAATCTATTCTATTTCCTCTTCCCAGAGAGATCCCTGCATCCCTCCTTGAGCCTTCCTTGTTACTTAATCTCTCTGGGTTTGTGTATTGCAGCATGTTTATCCCCAGTCTGCTTTCTAATAGTATACAGGAATACTGGTACAGGAGTGACAGCACTCAATAGTAATATGGACCTTCTCACATCAGTTATCAAGTATCCATCTAGAAAATATACCATAGGTTTCACATGAGCCAGTCTAGTGGGGAAATTTTCTTAACTGAGGTTCTCAATAAAAATGATTCTCACTTCTGTCAAATTGACATAAACTAACCTGCACAGGTGTGGTTCCTATTAAATTGTCCAGTAGACCCATATGTCCAGTTGTCTAGTGGACCTAAGTGTCCAGATTACCTATGTGCTCTAGTAGTGAGTGGCACTATACTTGTGTGCTCTCAGAGTAGATGGTGCTACACCCATGTATTCTAGCAGTGGATGGCCCTACACCTATGTGCAATAGTAATAGATGACCCTGCACTCATGAGCATAAATATATCACTACATACTCTCAGTGGGCTATTTAAAAAATAAAAAGGAAGAGAACATGAAGTTGGAAAAGGGATATGGAAGAGGCCCTGGAAAGGTGGACAGATATTATCTAAACACATATATGCATATGAAATTACCAAAGAACAAATTTGAAAACCTGTTTGCTAAATGGGATATATAATGTAATATTTGGAAAGCTATAAGTTTTTCTAGGGTTGTTGTGGATATTGCTCTGTATTATATCCATCTAAGGTCTTTGATGTAGTTGAAGCCTAGATATAATTTCCTTAGTTATGATAAAAGATAAGTTACATATAAAACCTTAGATTCACAAATATAGGATACATAGGATATCTTCTTTAATTTTGTCAAATACAAATAGACTACATAACTTTAATTCTTGCTTGATAATTATTTTGTTATATATAATTTTACTATGTTAAAACCTTCCTTTTTGAAAAATAGAAAAGGGGAAATGCTGTGGATATTGCTCTACATGCTGTGAATGTGTTGCTCTGATTGGTTGATAAAAAATGCTGATTGGCCAGTAGCCAGGCTGAAAGTATAGTATAGGTGGAATAAGCAGAGAGGAGAATTTTGGGGACAGGAAGGCTGAGTCAGGAGTCACCAGCCAGACACAGAGGAAGCAAGATGTAAAAGTATTGGTAAGCCACGTGGCAACTTACAAATTAATAGAAATGGGTTGATTTAATATATAAGAACTAGATAGCAAGAAGCCTGCCACAGCCATACTGTTTATAAGTAATATAAGTTTCTGTGTGTTTTCTTGGGCCAGAGTGGTTGCAGGCCAGGCTGGCTGGAGAAAACACCAGCTACATATGATTGAGTCTATATCAGACTTTGAGAATGGAGGACAACTGTTTGGAAGAACAAATACAAGATTGATCTCATTTGACAGCTAAAATGATCAAATTCATGGTTCCTGAAGAATAACTCTAAGCTTTCATTTGCCCAACATGACAATTGATTATTTTATCAAATTTACATATATGCATAGATAAATGAAAGCTTTTATATGTAATATAAATGTGACTTTAGTATCACATCTGTGTGCAGGGATATAGTTATGAAACTTCAATTAAATGAAGTAGCATATAACTTAGAAATTCAAAGATCTGTATCCAGTCTCTTCCAGTAAGTACCAAACACTTAGCATTGCCATAAGTAATCCTGAGCCAACAAGTAATAGCACTTTGGAACCCATGGTGTGCAGAGGAAATACAGTAAACACTCCCACACATTAATAAAGGCTTTTAACCTTTCAAAACAGTTTTGAACACATTATTTCATTTTGTGCATTAAATTATCCTCAGATAATTTATGAGACCTTCATCATTCTCACTTTATGTAGTGATCTGAAGAAAAATATTTTCTTACATTTTGGCAGGCCTCTATGATTAATAAAATAAGTTAATACGTCATTTTAATTTTTAAAATAGATTAGATATGAAAAATTTTCACATAGAATCTATTTGGACCCACACAGTAGATAAGATGAAAGCAAATGTGTTCATGCACAGAACAAATCAGGAGGGATCTCCAGTCCTAACCTTTTTTTCCCCTTCATCTTGGTATGTATCCCTAAGAAATATTCTAGTATCCTTTCTGGAGCTTTACTTCTTTTAAAATTTCTCTTTTGATTGTTTAGTAATTAATTAGAATACAAAATACCAAGTTTCATTGTGGCACTTTTATATATATTGCGATATTTAGAAATGCAATGTCTCCCCCACAGACTCACATATTTTTAACACTTTTAGAGAGGTTATGAAACTTTTAAACTTGGGAAGAATTTTCCTGGATGACATCACTGGATGTGGGCTTTGAACATTTCTAGCTCACTCCAGTTGCAATTCATTCTCTGCTTCCTGTGTGTGCTTTTAAGAGAGTCTCTCCGCTTCTTGCTTTTGTTTCCATGTCTTCCCCCATTTTCTGGGCATCTAGATCTCTAGAAACATGGCCTAATGGAATTCTTCCTTAAGTTGATTTGACCATGTCATTTCATAACAGAATCAGCATAATTAATACTCATAGTCTGTAGATTCCTTCCACAGAGTCTTCTAGCCATCCCCAGTTCCCAAACATACTTGTCCCCTTCCATGGTCACCTTTCCACTTCCGTGTTACAAACATTCTGTATCCATCTCTTCTTCCTAATGTCTTTCCCCCCTCATCTCCCACTCTCTAGTTTTATGCCCTAATTATTAACTTTTGACATGATTTCCATTCATTTTTGTGTATATATGTTTAAGTACACACACATGGGGGGGGGAGAACTACCTCTAGCATTTTTTATGCATTTATAAAGTATACACTTTTATAACCTAGTAATCATGTGAGAAAACTTTGTGACTCTACAATAATTCACATAAGAAATTAAGACTGGTTGTAATTCTTTCAGTTTCAAAGCAGTGAGCTAATGTAAGGCAATAGAGGAACTTGTGCCTTATATTAATGTTCTTTGTTCCTACTCAAAAGCTTGAGAAGTGAGAAAACTAACTTCCCGATTATTAGGCCATTGGAGAAACTTGAAAAAGAGAATACCTTCAAGTCCAGCAGTTCTCCATGTTACTGAGATGAATGGTAATAAGTTCAGGCTCATCCTGTAGTCCATCCAGGTTTCCAGCTGTTGGCCCAGTCCCACTTTGGCTAGACTAAGCACATATCTTCTGTGTAGCAATTTTCTTCAGGTCCAAACATCTCATCCTCAAGGGAGGTGGGTTCCTTAAGGCTTGGGGGTTTCTAAGTTGAAAGCAGGAGAAGAAAGGTAAAAGAGACTCAGGAAGTAAACAATACAAGGCACAAAAAGGTTTTGAACCCAACAATATGTACAGAGTCTTTCTTCACTGTTATAGAAGCAGTAACAACTATTGGGGGAGATTATCCATGCAGCACTGTGTGCAAGTTATGAAGAGAGCATTTTTGGTGTGTCATCACCCTTAATGCACTGGCTTTTGGGGGATGCAACTGCTTTTGATTTATGCCTGGTAGTATAGGTAACCCTTCACCCATATCCTTATAAGTAACTCCACTAAATTTATAGGTTTGCCAAGTTAGACCTTCGTGTAATCTTTCTTTTGGTCTGTCTCTGTTTTCTTATCTTGAGTAAGTAGATAGTTATATTACTTCTCTCTAGGAAAGTTTCACACAATACCTTTGCCCTTGATTTTCCAGGTTGTCAAGCTTGATTTTCTGTTCTAAAATGGAGCAAGGTGTCTTCAGCTCTTAAGTAGGGAGTATTTCCCTGGTGATAGACATTGACTAAGGAAGCAATCCTATATTCTTAGGACACATATTCAGCAGGACTGGCTGCTATTTCTTTGTGCCTTCAACAGGCAGGATCCAGGAGAAACAACAGGTACCAAGAATGTGATGCACAACTTTTGTCATGGCCAGTGGACTGAAGGTCCACATGTGTCACCATAGTCTTCATTTATGAGGTCTCCTTACTCTTTTTCTGATTCTTTTTTGTATTTAATCACATGATTTAAAAAGCCTTTCTTTCTCCCCAGTTATATATTCAAGATTCAGTCACAAATATGCTGAAGTAAACATAATTTCCTGGTATTTCTATTAACCTTGTTTCTGAATTAGTGTCTGGTTACTTTCCAGATTTCTTGGTGGTAAAAGAGAACTCCTAGAGCTTTGGAAGGAGTTCATGAGTTAAGTACTATTGATACTAATACCTTGAAGTATTGTTCTGGCAAATGTCTAGCAATTTATTATCAACCTATTTGATCTCATTCTTTGTCATCTACCATCACTGAGTATTTGTATCACATCTATTTATATTCATGAAAAACAAAAGAGTTTAAATAATGGAATTCATAGTGAATCACAGTGATATAAGCCAATCATAGAAAAACAAATATCATATTTTCATATATCTTTTCTAAGATTTATTTTTAATTATGAATTTCTTCATGTTTTAGTATATACACCAGCACCTTTGGATGCCAGAAAAGGGCATAACAAGTAGTTGTGAGTCACTCAACATCAGTGCTGAGAACCAAACTTGGGTCCTCTGGAAGAGCAGCAAGGGCTCTTAACTCCTAAGCCATCTCTCTAGCCCCTTCTCTCAATTGTGATTACTAGAGTTTGTATAGTTACACAAATTCATGTGCACACACACACACACACACACACACACACACACACACACATATGGAAGTGAAATTTTCTAGAGCAACAAAGGACTATAAAGAGAAGGGAAAAGAATAGGGAGGAGGTAGAATCAAAAATGTACAATCAGCATACGGTATATAAGGATTGAACATTTAAAGATAAAATACTAAGTATTTGGAAGTGTTTATGTGTTAGTATGAGCAAATGAGTACAGGTACCTGCAGAGGCAAGAGACATCAAGATTCCCCCATAACTGGAGCTACAGATGATTCTGACCCTCCCAACATGGGTGATGGGAACAGAACTCAGCAGTATATGGTTTAGCCACAGAGACATCTATCTATGCAGTCCTAAAGTTAAAAAAAATAAAAATAAATATTTATATTTGTATAGTATTTTAAAATAGAAAATATAGAAGTGGATTTTAGCATTGAGTTTGCTGAGTACCTGACAAAATATTAATACATTTGGAACACTGAATAGGCTGTGAGTTTCAAAATAATATCAGATGGCAGAGTGAGCAGAGACATTCCCTTCTGACCTGTCCACTTGATGTTCTTTTCCATAATCTTACTCTATTTTAAGGGGGTTGTTTTGGTTGTGGGTGACATAGAGTCTAAGGCCACAAAAACAGTAGCATTTTTCTTACCTGGTCTTAAACTTTTGATGCCATGATAAGAATAAGAAAATGTGTTTAGATACTGGAGTTTTTGTGCTTTGAATGTAAAAATTTCCCAGTAAGTTGACGTGTTTGGGCACTGCTCTCCAGGTAATGGTGCTGGTGGGAAGATAAGGGAACCTTAAGAAGGTGGAGCCTTCTTGGAGGAAGTGGTTCATTTAGGGGCTGGTCTTAAGGCTTCAGGATGGAGCCCTATTCCTGTTCATTACTGCTTCCTAAGTTAAGATGTGATGTGACCTGCAAACCTCCTGCTCCTCTCACCTTGGCTTCTCTATCTGTTGCTGTATTTTGCCCATCATGACAGGACGTACTCCTGCATCTGTTGTCAAGAATAAACTCCTTCTCCCCTATCTAACTTTTTGACAGGATGTTTTATCACAGAGACAGAAAGTTACCTAATCAAGAGCATAAACATCAATTGAACAGAGAAAAAAAATCTTGAATTCTTTTGGTACATGTGTGAGAGTGTGCATATGTGTATGTGTGTGTACCTGAATGCATGTTTCCATGTGTGTATATGTGGAGGGCAGAAACCAATGGTTGGTGTATTCCTTAGTTATTCTCCATCTTATTTTCTGATACAAGCTCTCTCAGTAAATCTGGTTCTTGTCCTAGGAATATTATTGTATCTAATACCCCAAAATTGGGATTAAAAACACACATCATGCTGGCTAGCTTTGTGTTTAAATAAATATAGATTCTAGGAAATAATTCATATGTTTGTGTTTTATGTCAAACATGATACAACTAAGTCTCCTTCCAAGTCCTGGATTCTTGAATGTTCAGTATTTCAGTATATAGTAAGCTTTGAGTCATAGAAGACATCTATCTCATTTTCATTATTGTCAGGTTTCAATCAGGGCAAAAGTGCAGTGCTCTCTCATTCTCAGAGACCCAGTCCAGGTTTTCTCTGTAAGGTGTAATGTTATGACATATTCTTTTTTAAAAAACAAATCTACTTATTTATTTATATCTTCTCTCATATATTTTATCCTGACCACAGTCTCGTCTCTTTCCACTCCTCCCAGTTCCCCCCCTTACCTACTCCCTCCCACTCCTCCCCCACTTTCTTTTGGAAAAGAAGGTTAGGCTTCCCTGGGTTATCAACTGAATACTGCATAACAACTTACTATAAGACTAGGCACAAACCCTCATTTGAAGATTGGATGAGGCAACTCAGTAGAAGAAAGTGAGTCAAAGACACGCCCCACACCCACAAGAACACCAAGCTGTACAACCATGACATATATGCAGAGGACCTAGGTCAGACCCGTACATGGTCTATGTTTGTTGTTTTTTTGTAAGCCCCCATGAGCTCTGCTTAGTTGATTCTGTGGGCCCTGTTCTCAAGGTGTCCTTGACCACTTTGGCCCTACCTAGTGTTTGGCTGTGGGTCTCCACATCTGCTCCCATAGTTGCTGGGTAATGCCTTGGGTGATTATTGGGGCTAGGTGCTGATCTATAAATAAAGCAGAATATCATTAGGAGCCATTTTGTTGGCCGATGTTCCTTCCTTCCTTCCTTCCTTCCTTCCTTCCTTCCTTCCTTCCTTCCATCCTTCCTTCCTTCCTTCCTTCCCTCCTCTATCTATCGATATCTATCTATCTCTCTGTCTCTCTTTTTCTTTTTTTGCCAACCTTGTGTGGTTCTATCTTGGGTCTGTGGATTGTCCTGTCTCTGGCCTCTTGACATTCAGACAGTGTCGGACATATAAGGATAATCTTGCTACAATCCACATATCTAGAAAGGTAAATTAACAAGAATAGTTCAAGGGGAGATGCATGGATTTCCCTTGGAAGGGGGAATAGAATAGATTTTGTGAGTGGACTGGGGACAGGAGTGGATGGGAACAGGAGTGGTCAGGTTGGGGTAGGAGGGCTTTGGGAGGGACAGAAGGAGAGAGTACTATGAGAGATGACTGCAATTGTGGGACATTTGGCCAGGTGATGTAGAAACCTAGCACAGTGAAAACTCCCTGCAACCTATGAGAGTGACTCTAATGAAGCTCCTAGTTATGGGAGATACAGAGATTGAGTTGACAATCATCTATAACAAGACAAGGCTTCCAGCACTGGGACTGGAACATCAACCCAGCCACAAAACCTTTGACCTACAATGTCTTGCCTGCAAGATATGCTGGGATACTGGTGGCACAGGACTTGTAGGAGTGGCCAACTGATGTCTGTTCCAACTTGAGGCCCACACTGCTAGAGGTATGACATATTCTTAGTGTAACCTATTCCCTGCTTGGTGTTATATTCAGAGTGAGGGCACTAACTTATCTCTCAGCACCCACTGCTCACAGCAGAGGAACAGGGGGAACTGTTATGTATCTATGGATCCTTTTACCAGGTAGCAAGAGTTATTAAGCATAACATAAACAATCACCATATCTGGTACATCACTCATCATTGCTTTCGCATTACATTGCTTTCTGTCTTTTGGATTGTACATTTCTGATATTAGATACATCTAATGCCATTAATCCACACCATCTAGAAAACAAACAAGCATAGCTTTAAGCCAGAACATGTTCATAGTAATTGAAAATTAAGTCTCTCAAGAACTTTAATTCACCTCATTTACTAGACATATTGTAAACATACTGGATCTCTTTTCTCCTATGTAATTTGTTGAGATATTTCATCAAATGCCATGTAATGAACACTTATACGTTCATGCACATGCATGTGGAAACACACATGACATGAAAGATTCAATGGTATAGACTAGTTATAATTAACTCAAAACTTAGCATTGGCCTGTGAATTCCTTAAGATGTAATTGGTTTCTTTTAATTTTCCTTTCCTGAGGTTTTTTTTCTTTTTTTTTTTTTCCTGATACTCATTATGGAGAAAGGAAAGAAAAATGAAAAGAAACCAGTAACTGTCTGATTGGAATTAAGGCCTGCTCATTAGGAGGGAATTCAAGTCCGCTACTGTAAACACAGCCAATTACCCACAGCTGCTGAACCTAGAGGACCAGCTACTACTGCCCTTTTCCTAAAGCAGTGTAACTCCCAACTGTACTCCTAATACCTGTCCTTATACTCACAGATCAGTGCGGCTCTCATCTCCTATCAAAGATGCTTCTCTCTCTTTTTTTATTTTTATTTTTTCAGAATAAGTATCACTGAAATCCACAGCCGGCCAAAGTTCAGGTAGCAAATAACTGCCTGCGCAGCCACAGCTGATATACCTTCAATACAACCTCTTTATCTAAGGATCAGGGGACATTATGGAAGAGCAGGCAGTTCAGGTTAGCATTACAAGACATAGGTTTTATGGGGGCTAACTTGTTAAGATCCCAAGTTAGTTATTCAAATAATGTACAGGATAAATAGATTCTAAAATGGCCAGATCTTGGTACTACATTACATTCTCTAGTGACTGACATTTGGAATTCAAATACATTAAGTTGACCTGAAATTACATTTACCCCAGAGTGCTAACATATGGTAGGTATATTAAATCCAAAGGGGACTTAATATGAGTAACTTAATCATTACCTTAAAATGATTTGATTCAGAATGATCAACTTGCCAAGAGTAATTAATTGTGTTAGGTATGTAAGGGGACCATTTGTTTCTTCAGTCAACATTTATTATGTATGACAGATTTTGCACAGGAGTACACTGACCTTAAGAGATAAAGGACGAGTTATTCTGTCCTTTTACCTTGTCAGAATAGGAGGCATGATAAACATGCAAGTTGAATAGACACTATTTTAAGTGGTGCTATGTATAAAACAACCAATCCACACATGCAAATGAATGAGATAAAATCTCCCAGCACCACATACAAGAGCATAAAGAGACCCAGCAACCTAGTAGAAGAATTAAAACACCATGATTCTTAAATGATAATAACAATGATGCATACTTCATAAGCTTTAAGTCAGTACAGTTTCTTGGTTACAATACTAAAAGTCTAAGCATAAAAAAATTGCATGTAAATTCAACTTCTTGAATTTTTAAAATGAATGTGCTTCTAAAGACAACATAAAAAAGGCTAGTGGAATGGCTCAAAGTGCAGAGGAGATTTGCTGCCAAGCCTGAGGATCAGAGTTTGGTTCTCAGAACCCACAGGGTGGAAAGAGAGACAAACTCTTGCAAGTTGTTCTCTGACCTCCACTGATGTGTCATGGGACATTCATGGACAAACACATACAGACAAATACACACACATACACACACACACATACACACACACACACACACACACACATATACACACACACACACACAAACACTTACACAGATGTGTACTCTCATAAATAAAAAATAAATATATGTGCCAGGCTTTTTTGGGGGGCCACCAACCAGCTCCCAAATCATGACACAGACTTCTTATTAGTTATGAATGTGCGGTCTAGCTTAGGCTCATTCCTGGTTAGCTCTTTTGACTTAACTTAATCTGTTTCTCTATCTACCTTTTGCATCAGGGCTTTTTACTTTTTTCTCTTTTTGTATGTCTTATTTTCCTGCTGTCTCTATGTCTGTCTGTCTGGCAGCTGCCTGGCTTTTGGCCCCAGTGTTTCTCTCTTTTTCTCCTCCTTCTTTCCTTCCTTCTCTCATTCCTAGATTTCTCCTCTTAGATTTTCTTTCTACCTGACTGCCCTGTCTCTCCCTAGCTATAGGCCTCTCAGCTGTTTATTAGACCAACAGGTACCTTAGGTAGGCAAGGTGAAATAAATGCAATATATATCTCTATAGAATGAAATGCATCTGATATCATTAAACAAATTCAGCATTAACAAATGTAACACATCTTTGCCTAGTTAAAATAATATTCCACAACAAATATAAAAATATTAAAAAGCAAAACCTGGTGCATTAGTCACAAATCAGGTATCTCATGAAAGGCTCATATGAAAATATAACTAGTACATGTATAATATATTAATCATATCACAAATATAAAAGTATACATATATGATGACAAATTCCTAAGAAAAGGTACACAAGTTCTTAATAGGCACACAATGTTCATTTGACTTAATCAATAGTCAACTCTTTTCAGTCAAAACTCAATGAGGTGCTACTTAATACCATTAAGATTTTGTGATGTGATTTATTAGTGACTATCTGGTGGTCTATGAAGAATAAGGAACCATCACACATTGTGGATTAGAATATTGGATATCATCTATTTTGGAAATACATTATTTTTCAGGAGATTAAACAGTTACTGAGCCACACAGCAATGCACCTGTAATCATATGCTCCCAATAAATATCCACATGAACCAACTCATGCACAGACTTTCAAAGTCATATGCCTTATATTCTCAAATTGACACTTACCCATATATATTGGTATAGACATAGATAGATATAAAGTGTAGACTATCCATATAATGACTAATCATTTTACATTTACATTAATCATGACAGTATATGAAAATAGAAAAGTTTTGGTCATCGATATTGTATTATCAATACTGCTAAATTCAGTGGTTGGATTTTTTTGTTTCTTTTTAGCATAAAAAATCATGTATCTGAAATAATAGTTTAACATTTTCACAGAGTGATTTCATTTTTTGCCTTATTCTGGCTAGAATGCACTCCATAAAACTAGCTGTGTGCAGTGTCCTGACTTTTGTCTTGATCAGACAAAGAAATTAACAGGTCATGAGCTGTGATGTTAAGTGTGTATGCTTGTATCCATATTTTCATAAATGCCCTCTGTCTGGTTTGGAATGACCTCATTATTTTTGCTGTTTGGGAAAGATTTTCTAAGTATAATTGAATTGCCATGTTTATTGACATTATTGTATTTCTTTGTTTCTAATTCTGTAGATAGGATAAATCACACCACATGATTTTCTGATACTAGAAAATATTATATTACTGAGAAATATTAGAGATGGTCATTATTTATTATTCTTTATAGGATACTGAATTTGTTTTGTTGACTTGATGTAGGTAAAATGTACCAATGAGACTAACTGAGCCTAGACATTAGTTTCTGTTGTATTATGTTTTGAAACACTATTTTATCTCTCATTTAGTATATTATATCTAGATTTTCTGTTACTTGTTTATTCAGGCATTATAGCTTTTAACTTTGTAATAACTTTTTCACATCATTTAATATATTTAATATTTATATCCATATGCACGATTCTATTAAAACACTGCCATTTATCAATATCAGTAAAAACACCCCATATTCAATTCTGATTTTTTTCAGTTAGATCATTATTTTCTTTCTTTTTTACACTGTGTTTTTTTAATGGATACTGTCATTAAAATTTTTTAGCTTTGTTAAGCTTCTTACAAACTGGATTTTGGTCTAAATATTTCTTGAAGTATACTTAATTTCTGTAGCAAAGTCCTATTTTCCTTGAGAGAATCTATGTGATATTTACTCTTCTCTTAGATATCTTATAGTAAGAATTTTTATAGTTTGGTATAAAATTAAAACTAATATAGTCTATGATGTACAGTTGATATATCCTATGTTATTGAAAGAAAGGATAAAAATAGATTTGCTTTATACCATGCACACATAAATATTTATAAGAAAAGACAGAACACATATTTATGACAGTCATATTCAATTCTATAGCTGGTTAGCTGGTGAGGTAGGTTAGTATTAGTTACTATTTCAGTGACCTAGAGCAACTTATCTTTGAAAGAATGAGCCTTGCTCTTGCCAGTAGGATGTCAAGTTCTTTTTTAGTCAAGTTCTTCTTTGTTGAAGGAAAGGAAAAAATGTGCCATCTTAAATTTCTAATTGCACAGTGAGACCCACTGTTCTTGAAATAAACTGTCATGAAAAAAAAACAAAACAAAACTATTAATCATTCCATGCATATATCTGATGAGATGCACATATACTTAAATGTATGGGATGTACAAATCATTCAAACTTTTCTAATAACTTAAGTGTGAATCATTCAAACTTTTCTAATAACTCAAATGTGAATCAGTGTAAGGTTCCACCTAGTTCCTGCCATAAGTGAGCTCCTACTACCCAAACTCATAAGATTCCTACCACAGAACTATAGCTTTGATTCTCAACCTGTGGATTTTGACTCCCTTTGGAGTCACTTGCCTGATATTCTGCATGTCAGATGTTAATACTGTGATTAATAACAGTATTAAAATTAGTTATGAAGGTATTAATGAGGTAATTTTATGGTTTAGAGTCACCACAACATGAGAAAATGTATTAAAGTGTCACAACATTATGAAAATTGAGAACCACTAGACTACAGACTCTGAATCTATCTTGCCAAACTCATTTACATTGTATATACCTTTTTCTGTTTCTTTCTCTCCTGTATACAACCTTTCACTATCAAATGTTTTACTGTGTTTTCACAGTTCATTTGTAAGTTATCCAAGAATCTATAACCCTGAAAAATCTCAAGAGCAAATAGTTCTTACATTTTTTCTCATTGTCCCAATTACAAAGTCTCATGAAAAAGCAAATGAAAGAGTTTATTTGACTCAAAATTCCATGTTACATCCTATTACTGCTGGGAAGTCAAGGTGGCAGATGCTTGAAGCATCTAGTCATATCTCATCACAGTCCAGAGCAGAGATCAGTGAATTAGTACATTCATCTTTACTACTGGTCACCTCACATTTTCCACTATTGTACAGTCCAGGATCCCCTGCCCAGGGAGTGGTGCCACCCACAATGAGTGGGTCTTCTCAAGTCACTTGATCTAGTAAAATTATCTCCCACAGTCAAACTAGCATACACAATTCTTCAATTGAGACGCCCTTCCCAGATAATTCTAGATAATGTTAATTTGATAATTAATCCTAACTATCATAGCTGGTATTCATCGCTATCTACATTGCCTATCTATTCTATCCATATTAATTTTCATCTTAACTAACACCTAATTAAGTCAATTTTCTGTAACTGGTGGGAGTACACAAACTTTCATCCCTGAAAATCATGAGGCGTGATTTTGGATCATCTGGATTAGATTATTGTTGTTTTCAGTCAAGCTTGATCACATGGCACAGTAAGGCTAAAGGACCTTATACTATATATAATGCTTCCATCTCAGCCACACTCTTCCTTGCCTTCTTTGTTCAAAAGTAAAATTTGTTGAACATGTTAGTCACCCAAGCCAGTATAGCAACTGGAATGGGAAGCTGGTGGTATTAACTTAGATCAACAGAGTCAGTTCAGTGTCTCTCAGTCAGTAAGACTTCATGGTCACTAGTGCCCGAAGAAGTAGGTGCAATGAGGAAATTATTTTGTTTTGAGCACTTTTAGGTTCCAAATAATATGAGGGAGTCATGTAGTCTCCATTTCAACTCCTTGATAATTAGATCCATGAATTTTCGCTGTAAAATATGTATAACCTTTACGTATGTCTCCTTTTTAGTCAGAACAAAAGTTGAAGGAACTTCTAAGTAAGTTTCCACACACATCTTGTGGTTACACTTATAGTTCCTAAATGTACAAAAGGAAACAACGTACCAATCAGCAGGCAGAATCCTCACGTAGATTACCTGATATAAGAAGTGAAGACTATTAGCACTGCCTCACACAGGAAAGAAGTAAAGCACATTGCAGGTATGATTACAATGCTTAATGGAGGATAGAAAAATGCAGGGGTGGTGGCTGCCACCACATCCCCATTTCACTTACCTTTCTGGCTTCTGTAGAAGACTAGTCTTGATAAAATGGATGTGTGTTGTTGTAAGCTTCTCCAGGTAGGAATTCCAGGTGAAGCTGCTATACTGAGTGCAGTTTCATGTTGTGAGTTAATTCTAACTCTTCTCGATAGATAGCTATAGATCCAGCAAATGTTTTCTTTTCTTTTTTCTATGAATGAAAACCACTGGAAGCAGCTTGGTTCTAGCTGCAGTACATTCAAATTATACCATCTCAGAGGATTTCAGAGCTTCAGGTTAACAGGAGCTTGCTTGTCTATCCCGTCCAAAACATACCACAGTGATAGTCTTGTCTTGATGGCATTCAAAGTGGACTCAGTTAGAAAAATAGTGGCAACCACTCTATACTACCAGCACTATGCAATATCTGTCCAAGAATACAGAAAGTAATAATTGGTAATAATGAGGTCCTTTCATCTTACTGCAAACACTAGAAGTTGTTGGTGTTAATATCATTGTTAACCTGACAGCTTCTAGAATCACCTAGTAGACAAACTTTTGGAAACCTAGGTTGGGTTAATTTAGGTGAGGCAGTCCACCTTTACTCTGGGAGGCACTGTTTTCTGGGTTGTTGTTTCAGACTGAGGAAAAAGGACAACATGGTGGAGTAGATGAGGGAGATATATTCGTAAATTGCTTGCCTTGCAAGCATGAGTACTTGCTCTGATCTTTAGAACTGAAACAATAAAATCATGTGGTGGTGTGTACATGTAATTCCAGTTCTGGAGAGGCGATGACAGATGGATCCTGCACTAATTTGTCAGCCACCATAACCTACTTACAAAGTTCCAAGCCACTGTGAGACCTATATCAATATAAATATAAAAATAAAAACAAGGTAGATGGCTCCCAAGAAATGTCATCTGACGTTGTCTTTTGGTTTCCACATGCATGTGCTCATTCACAGATGTGAAAATGCCCTACAAAGGAGAAAGTATTGACTCTTGGTCTCTGTCTAGATCTTGACTATGAGTTAAATGTAATGAGCTGTTTCATGCCCCTGCTGTCATGCTCCCCCAACATAATAGACTGTAATCTCAGACTGTGAACCCAAATAAACCTTTCCCTCCTTAAGCTGTTTTTCTCCAGTATTTTGTCACAGCTAAGAGGAAAGTAACCGATGTAGAAGTTCAGGAGTATGGCTTCATGGAACTTTTTGTTGTTGTTGTTATAAAGAGAGAAGACAAAGTGGGGCCTGCTGAACCTATATCTGGCAAAAGCATAAAGATATTTATGTAGCATGTCATCTCAATAAAGTATGACCTCAGCAGAGAATAATTTTAATAATCAAGTGATTGAGACAACCCAGCTATCCTTGTCACTATACAATGTACTCATGAGTACAGTGACCCTGGTAGCAGGGGTAGAGTTTGGTCATAGACATGGCAACATGCACCTATACTCATGAGCAGCCCTATGCTCTTGCCTTGGTTCATGCTGAGTCTACCGACAGAGAGACTATAGGTCATATCCCCCAGTGGCTGGTATCACAGCTCCACTTTCATCATTAGGGTATCCTTTGGTTCTTATTAAAAGAGGCACTCTAGATATAGATGTGGTCTCCTTAAAGTCAATGCTTCTGCCTAAACAACCATGTGTGGAGTTCTGTGTTGAAAGACCATGATATCTATAAGGGTAAAGAAAGAATGTATAAATAAACTCACATATAAATAACTCATAGAAAATTTAGCCTCAGCATTCCATACATCTTAAGCATTTCTATGCAAGTTTTCTGGTTTATCTAAGGCAATTATATTACAGTTTTGAGTAATATATTCTTAATATATTTTTATACGTGTCACAGAGGAATGACATGACAACCTGAGACAAAATTAATGTATATTTTTGCCTCTTGTCATAAGAACTTTTTGTCTTTTCAGTTTAGTGTATTTCTGTTAGAGCTAAGTCATACATCAGTGAGCCCACTGCTTTTGACAACAGGACAATGTGTCAGTATCTATGTGGTATTTTATTTTACTACTTTTTTTGCTAATTTCATCTCCTTACTTTCCATATTATTTTCTATTTTACTCATTTTCTTACTTATCCTCCTTTTTAAAATTTATTGTTAAATACATGCCACTTATAGTACTCAGTTAATACACTTGATAAAGAAATGAATTAGTTTGTTCTGTTTCCTAGTGAAGTCAGGACAGGGGTATTTACATAGAAAGCTAACTTGGGCAATAAGACAAGTACACTGATGTCACTAATTAATGCACATTTCAAAAGAATAGATATGGAAGTAATTAAATATCTAAACAAAGAATAGATGTCAGAAAATATTGTACAGCAAAGGATACCCAAATGTGATTTGTGAAGGGGTGATGGCTTAAAAATTTTGGCTCATTTGCTTTTCTGCCTTCCTGAAATTTAATAAGTTGACTATAAAATACATATGCAAAATAAGTTACTATTTTTCTAAAGGAAAAATCTTTTGAAGTAAAGAACAACATGACTTCTTTGACATTGGCTTATAATTGGGGAAAGTTGGTAAAGTTTCAGAAGCAATGTTGGGGAAAATAAAACACTTTCTGGCTGGGAAGACAAATCAGTGGCTAAAATGCTAGTGGTACAAACAGAAAGACCTGAATTTGAATTCCCCAAATCCATCTAAAGCAGGATACATATTCCAATATCTGTATTCCCAGTGCTTCTATAGGGAAATGGGATATAGAGATAAGAGGATCCATGGAAGTGTTCATGCCAAGAAGACTGGGATACACAACATTGGACAGCAAAGAGATATCTCTGAAACAAGGTAGTTGGTGAAGATTGACATCTGAGATTGTCTATTGATTTTTAACAGGTGTGTTATGGAAAGCATGAGCCCATGATCACAAGCTCTCTCGCTCTCTCTCTCTCTCTCTCTCTCTCTCTCTCTCTCTCTCACACACACACACACACACACACACACACACACACACACACACACACACACACACACACACACACACACACACACTGTAAAAACATAAAGTACACAACATATAAAGAAATAACTTTGATGCTGTACAGTATAAGATATCCATTGTCTTTAATCAGTATGACTGGTCAGATTGTCCCAGGTATGAGGATATGAGCTCCAACAAGAAAACTGCACAGATGAGGGAATCAGGTACAATGTCATGGAACAGGTAATTCTTGAGCTAGCTTTCAGAAGTTAGAAGCATACTAGAATGTCTACAGCCACAGATTGTGAGAGTGTTCAAAAATAGTTTCTGTTGTGGTAGAAGTTGAGGACAAAAAGAGGCAATGGTTTCCCTGACATACAAG
Source organism: Onychomys torridus (assembly GCF_903995425.1). Taxonomy (NCBI): domain Eukaryota; kingdom Metazoa; phylum Chordata; class Mammalia; order Rodentia; family Cricetidae; genus Onychomys; species Onychomys torridus. Next base: position 81,627,622 of record NC_050453.1, read on the forward strand.
GAGCTAGAACTTTATCAAGACAAAACACCACCATGCTCCATCAGTGCTTCTTTATGAAGAGAATTTTATTATGGACACATTTCCATGGGATCCTATTCCACCAGGTGAGGAGATGTTTGTCCTTCACTTAAAACTGTTGACTATCCCTAACGACTTGCCTCAGGATGTCTACCTGGCTTGCCCAATAGACACTTTTTAGGGAGCCATCTGGCTTATATGGGCCATATATCTCCCTAAATTGATCTCATATCCTATTCAGACAAAGAAATTGGCAAAGGCTACCCTAAAAGTTTCACAATAAATGCAGGAGGGTAAGTTACAAAGTAAGTTTTAAGATCATCTTGTGTACCTAAGGACACAAATACAGCCTAAAGATAAATGCCTATAAAAACAAGATCTTATTGAGAATCAGGAATGTGACAACGGGACATTTGCCCATATAAACAAAAGGGCAAATTCACTTTTTATTATGAACCAATTGTGGAAACTGGCTTCAGAGAGTACATTCACAAGAAACATTCTCATAATAACTTATACTTCTTTTAAATTATTTCAATTTCAAAAGCTCCTAGTAGGGCTGTTGAGATGGCTCAGAGGGAAAAGGATTTTGTGGACCAAGACTACAGACCTGAGTTTGATGCCTGGTAGAATAGAATTCACCCACAAAAATTGTCATCTGACCACTTCACAAATGGCAATATGTGTGAGCCACAGTAATGATGAAATTTAAAAACGTCCAATAAAATATAGTTATTCTAAAATTTTATATCATTCAAGCTAATTTCAAAAGTGAAGGCAGCAAAAATATGTTGATGCAAAAATTGAAATAATTCATTATTTGTATGCATTTGCACTTCCAAAAGGAACAAAAGAGGCACTTTAAACTAAGTGGGATTACCAAATGAAAATACTGTAGTTTAGAAAAGCAGCAAGACAACAAAACTGTACTGTATTTCTATAAATATAAAAGAGATTTTAAGTAACTTTATATAACTATAAAATTATAAATTTGTATATATAAACACATACTTTAAGAATAGGCTAATGAAGTAAAAGTGACTCACCCACTGGCGTCTAGGTCTCTAAGTGATGCTGTATTTGTCCTCAATGCCAGTGTTCTGGAAACAGATTGATAAGTGTACTCATCTTTCACTTGGACGGGATTAAAAGCCACAGGGGTAGTTGGTTTTCCTGAATAACAATTGAGATGGTTTTTGTTTGGGGGGAGTTGTTTGTTTCATGGAACCAGGGATTCATGTAACCTTGAATTTTCTGATAGCTGAGGATAACATCTAATTCCTGATCTTCATTTCCTGAGTGTGCTAGGATTCAGAAATGTACCAACCAACACACTCAGTTTATAAAGTGTTGGGTATCGAACCCAGGGCCTTACACATGCTTGACTAACACTCTACCAACTAAATTAGTTATATCCCCAGCCCACACATGAGCCATTTTTGCCTGTATGTAGGTCTGTGTACCATGTGTATGTAGTGTCCATTGAGGCCAAGTGAGGGCATCCAATTTCCTGGCACTGGAGTTACAGATGGTTTGAGCCACCATGTAGCCTCTGGGAATCAAATCCAGGTTGGGGAGGATTTCATTGTAATAGTTATCATAGGAAGTAACAGAATTGATGGTACATATAACTAAATATACAAGAACAGGAAATGAAGACTGGATTAGTGAATAAAATTATACTTCTCTAAGATTTTTATTTGGTTCAGGAAATCTATTCAATAATTTTGAAAAGAAGAATAGAATGAAGTCCATGTCTTCATCTGCAGAGCTGTTAAATTCAATAGAACTTTCTGTTACAATGGGAATTTCAGCAAGAGAAGTCCATTTATTATCATGTAAAATATCACGTGAACAGAGTCTAGATGAACTCTAACATACAATATAACTTAATCGTATAGAGCCACAATTTTTAGCTTGTGAAATATATGATAAAACTCATGAATAATATTATAAACTTGCAATCTAAGTTAGTAAACATCAGATGCTTATAAGATACAGTAGGACCTAGTGGACAGTTATTGACTGAAGAGGTGATGGCAGAATTTCTAAAGGACCAGAAACCTCCTTCATAAACTTCATGAAGGGTCTCTTTTAGTTCTTATTTGTTGATGCATGATGGATATACATGTTTTGGAGTTATAATGTGATATCTTAAATTGTGTGACCTTGTAGCAAGGTCATTCATTATCATAATACTTCATTTAAACATGTCATTTTCTACAAGAATATTGAAAAACTTGTCTTTAACTATTGTGAAATATTTAATGCATTATTGTTAACTCTATAAAAATGAACACCAGGATATATCACTCTTATCTAGAATATTGTACTGTGAACTTTCATTTTCCATCTTCTCTTTCTCCACAGCTCTTATAAAACACTATTCTATGCTCAACTTCTTTATGATAATGGTTTTTATTGCATATATTCTATCCATCATTTTTAGTAATGGCTATAGAGTTGTATATGATTATCAAATCCCACTGAACATAAAGCATTTAAGATCTGTTTGATTTATTGTATGTTAATTGTATATCAATTTTAAAAATTAAAATTTGAGTAATTGGGTAAATAATATAAACTAGTAAAATTCTTGCCTTGGACTCATATGGATCTGGAATTTGATCTAGACAATACACAAAAAAGAGACAAAAATCTAGGTATGGTGGCATGTGCTTACAATCCTAGCACTGGAGAGGTGGAGGCTGGCTGATACCTGGGACTTCTCAGCAGCCAGTCTAGCATATTTGGTGAGTTCCAGATTTTACTAAGAACACTGATGTTCTCCTCTAGCCTTCAATGCATCTACAGGCATGATTGTACCCACAAATATAGCTGTGCATGAGTGCGCGCACACTCGCACATGTGTGAACACACACACCGCAGTGTGGTAGGAATTATGTGGGTACAATCAGAAGAGAAGCAGTTATCCCAAGTGAAACGGAGAAGTTCTTGTCCTGCTATGGGCAGTACTGGAGTAGCAGTCCAGAGCCTGTAAGGTTATTAGATGATGCACAGTGTGAGGAAAGATGAGCCTGTGCTTCCCCTGGGATAATCTTAGAGCTAATAAGTCACATTCCCCTGGAACTATTTACAAATTACTTTGCCCTAACTCAGACCATCCATGTACCTAGTAATCTGTTTTAAATAGATGTTTTGAATATGGCAGTGATTTACACAGAGGTTCAAGAATCAGTGAACATTGGGAAAGAGTGTTCTCAGGGGAGACACGGAAGTCTGGAAGAATTGCCATCACACTTCTTGGCTTTTCAGTGCCCCATAGAAGATTAAGATCTGGCAAATATCAGAGACATGAAAGTGCCCTTAAACTTGTACATTCAGATATTTCCTCATGGCAACTGATACATATAGGCTAGACCTCACACATTGAAAATGGATATTTACATAACTATGGACAGAGCTTACATATTAAACAATTGCATCTTCCCAAAGAAACCAAAGCCTGCTTGAGTTTTAATGAGGCAGGGTTGAGGCTGGGAACTGGGGATAGGGTTCAGTGGGTAAGAATGCTTGCTATTCAAGTGTTAGTACTTAAGGTTCAGTACCCAGCAACATGTAAACGGCTGATGTGGCCATAGGTGTCTCTAACAACAGCACCATGGGGAAGAGGCAAACACAGAAAGATTTCTAAGGCTTGTTGGTCACTAGCCTAGTTCCATGATCACTGAGATATGCTGTCTGCAAGAATTAAAGCATAGAGTGATAGATCAGGCCATCTAATATCTGCCTTTGTCTTCTGTCCTTAATGTGTGATGTGCAAGGACTTGCACACATATGAATTGCTCCCCTCTCTCACACACATGTACATGGAAGATAGTTAAAAGCTATATGGTAAGAGGTGGTAAGATGTGAATTAGTTATGTCAGAAAGTTCCAGGTACATTATGTTCTGATATTAAGGTGCTTGCAACTATACAGGCCCAGAATGGAAAGGGTACAGATGAAAACAGAGAGGCAATAGACTTACATGTTTGCATGCTTAGTCTCCAATTGATAAACTGTTTGGGAAGGAGTAAAAAGTGTAGCCTTGTTGGAGGAGGTATGGTCTTGTTAGTGGAGGTGTGTCACTGTGAGTAGGGTTTGAGGTTTCAAAAGCCCGTGCCAGACGGAGTCTCTCTCTGTTTCTATTTTGGCCTCTTGTCTGACTCTGTCTCTCTCTATCTTTCTGTCTCTCTCTCTCACTCTAGCCCTTGCACTCTACCCAACCCTCACCTGTCATCTGTGGATGAGGATATAAAGTTTTTGGCTACCACTCAAGACCCATGCCTGTCTACTTCCCACCATGACGATCATGGATGAACCTTTTAAAACTATAAGTAACCCCCCCCACCCCGAGCTAAATGCTTCCTTTTAGAAGAATTGCTTTAGTCATTCTGTTTCTCCACAGCAACAGAATAGTAACTAAGACACCAGATAACCCAGTGATATATCAGAGCACATGCTGATTGAATGCCTTCCCTCTCAGCTTTACCAAGGGACTCAGAATTGTTGTGAAAGGCTTTCTTGTTTTGTGTCTTTATGAATTGAACTTAACTATGCTCCTTGCTGATCTGTAATACTGCCACTTGATTCACTGGGAATCTAACATATTTATCTTCCCTTTTCTTCTTCTCCTAATTTCTTTTCATGCAGAAAATATGTCCATTGTAAAACAAGTCCGAATCCATTGTTGGTATTTTAGGAGAGTGTGTCCTTACAGTTGCCTTGGAATTATTAATTACTCCACCTTCTAGATAAGGAAAATGAGGCTTCAAGAATTCAAGTGGCTCATGCAAGGCCATACAGATTGTTAAAGACAGAACAGACTGAGGAAATAGTCATTCTATTTCTGCAACATTATTCCCTTTCTATCATTGTGACTTTGTCATTGATTCTGGGAAACAAAAGAAAGAAAGAACATCCTTTGATGCCCAAACGTAGCCCTCACAGTTCACCATTGCCTTCTAATTTCCCCTGCTGTCTACAATTACTCTCCTTAGTAACTGCATTATTTAAGTCGATTAAATATTTAGGAGTGCTGTATGAGCAATGTCACACAAAATAAAGTTTTATTAGCCACAAGATGCAGGTTCACACATAAATTATGTGTGAAGACAGATGTACAATGAAGAGAAAGATTACAGCCCCAGGGCTGTTTGTCTTCTGCATGCATGCTCTTTCTGCACCTTGTTCCTCTTAGGCTTGGGTTCTGCCTCTGATTATGTCCTGAAAACCTCGAAGCAAAATGATTTCACTTCTGCTTCTTCCTAGGTGACAATGTCAGGGCTAGTTTGAGAATGACATCACTGTATCATCACCAAAGGATCCATTTTCTCCAATTGAAGGAAAAATGAAGAGTCTCTTTAGCGCTGATGGTTTCTTGTCCACAAATTGCTCCCATTTCCAGTGTAGGGAACCTAACCTGTGTGCCAGATAGCCCAACTGGCAAGCAGCAGAGTTAGAACACGACATTTCCTCTTCCTGAGTCTAACTGGAGTTACTTATTTCCTTCAAGCTCTGAGTTCTGCTCTTCTGTATCAGTCATTTCAGGTCCGGGACAAGGTTATCCTTGTCACAAAGAGCAGGCTGGTTGCTGTTCCCTATGTAACTTTTAGTGGAAACTCTGGATGTCCCAAACTCCCCATCTCCTCCCAATTCTGTGTTTGCACGACCCACCGTGTCCAATTTGTGCAGCCCACACACTCCTGGGTGTGAGGGAATCCACTGGAGGAGCATGGGGAACCTAACAGAGGACACATCCTTAAAGAAAATGGACTCTTCCTTCTACCAGAAGCCATCATCTGTCAGTGTGAGTTCATGATCACATTGGTTCTGGCTTGTCCAAAAGATACTGTTCTGCTCCAGTCCTCCACCATCCCTGCCTCTTACAATCTCCTCACTACATCTTCTACAATGGTCCTTGAGCCCTGAGGGAGGGCATACAGATGATCTATTTGTGACTGATTACTCCACAGACATGTTGTCTCTATATATTGTTCAGATGTGAATTACTGCATTAACTCCTGAACACAACACAAAGAAAATCTAATTATGTCTGAGTTACTAATTTGTGTGTATAGAGATAGGAGGTTACACCTAAGTTGCATACTATGTTCATTTAGCAAAATGATATGTCCATCCCTAGGGGCCATGAACTTCACATAACATCCACTTATTTTTTATTTTATTTTAACAATATGTGTATGTGCAAATGGGTGTGCTGGTACACTTGACCTTGCTTTCATGTGTGGAGGCCAGAAGTCTACACAAGGTGTCTTCTTCAATCTCTCTGCAACTCCTTTTATGACCCATTTTTTGAAGCTAAAGTTCACTCTTTTCTGGCTAGCCTTTCTTGCAAGATAGCCTCAAGGATTCTCATGTCTTTGACTATGGGGTACAGGTGTATGACATGCTTAGATTTACACAAGGGTGTAGAACACTAACCTTAATTTCAACAATTCCTTATTGGGGGATGTTTTGGGGCTGAATATTATTTTGGCCAAGGTTAAACAATGTAAAAAAATAAAGTGTTACATTTTTTCATCCTCACTGAGCTGATAATAATGAAATGAAAGCACCAATTCAGTAAGTTTTTTTTTTCCTTCATGTGATGATAGCTTACAAAGGGGATTTTGTGAAGTGTTCTTTTTTTTTTTTCTTTTGAATGCTTTATAAATGAACATGGGACTGAGTGAAGTGAGAAGATCAACTTTCATTCCCATATGGAAATAAAATTAACCGTGATGAAAGAGCTAGGAGAGATAGCCTTCCAAGCTTAAGGACCTGGGCTGTAGCCTAGTACTCATGGAGAAGTCATAATAGTGTGTGCCTGTAATTCCTGCACTGAAGAAGTAGAGACACAGAATCTGATACTCACTGTCCACCCACAACAGCCTGGTGGAAAGTTCCAGGTCACACTGAGAAGCCCTGACTCATGATCAAGGTGGAGAGTACCTGAGGAGTGAAAAAAATAAGTTGATCAATAACCTTCACATATGTGCCACACATACATGCACACCTGTGTATATATGAACCCACATCATATGAACATATACACATACCTGAGCAAAACATGCACACACACACACACACACACACACACACACACACACACACACAGAGTAGTAAACAGAGGAGTAAAATCATTACGGATATAAATGAGAGCATGGTGGTCACATCCATGTGATGCAGGATAGTGACCCCTAAGGATATCTAGTTCTTACTCTCTGACTGTTATGAAAATAATATGTGATTTTACAAGGCACAACAAATTGGGTAGAGGTGATTAAGGTTGCTGGGACTGGTGATGTCCCTGGGCTGCTCAGGTGAGCTCAGTCTAATGACTTGAATTGTTCAAAGTGGAAAGATTATCTGGGTGGCAGTCAGTGAATGATGTAATCATGACAAAGTGTAGTTAGGAATGGCAGCTTGAGAAGGGTGTCACCTGCTGTCTTAGGTGGAGGAAAGGCCCACAAGCCAAGGAATACTGGCAGGCTCTAGAAGCTGGAGAAGAGAGCAAGCTAGCTGTCCTTTAGAGTCTGAAGAAAAAAACACATTCCCACAGATGTGAGTTTACCTCAGGGCGGCTTCTAGCAGCCTTTGATATTGCAAACTGTAAGGTAACAAATGTGTATTGATTCAAGGCAATTGGTTATTGGCTATCTAACAACAGCAACCAGGAATGAACACCTTTAGCAGGGAGCTATCCAGTTGGTAGAGCATCCTTGTGCTCCATCCTGATTTTTCTTGTTTGGTAAACTGTATCATTTCTCTTTCAGGAGGCTGCCGCAGCTTGGCAGACCCTCAAACCTATTGAAAATGCTTGAGGTAAGCACAGGACAAAGTCTTATTGTACATTGTGCTCCTCTTCCCCTGGAAACACAGTCCCTTTGTGAATGAGGATTGCTATAAGGAGATTCCAGGAAGCCCATGGCAACACTTTTATTTGGAGAACTATAGACTTCAAAAGCAATCCTTTCAAATAAGTTGAATGCTTGGAAACAGTTATCTGTGCTAAAAAATGAAATGAAATCTTTTATAAATAGTGTCTCAAAAATAAGAACAAGGACATTTTGTATTTGATATGTTTAAGAAGTTAAGTTTGCAAAATCTCTCATTTTGCACAAAGCACATCATCTTCACTTCTTTTCTTTCTTTAAATTGTTTTGTGTCTGGATTATTCTTCTATTTATTTTGCCCTGGCTGCACATATACCTTTTTTCATATTTCATACTGTATCTTAAAATACCAACATTTAAGAGACTAACTAATCCTTCTACTAATGAACAAATCTGTATGCCAGAAATCAATGCTCTGGATGCAGAAAGTTACATCTTATTGTAACAGAGGTATAGAGAGTCGTATCGAACACTGAGTAGTCTTATGTTGTCATGTCAGATAATTTTCTTGTAACTGTGACAAAAAAAAAAAAAACCTCACAAAAGCAACTTAGAAAGGAAGGGCTTATTTGTCTCACTGTTGTAGTACACCATTCATGGTGCTATGCAATGCCATGATGACAGAAGTTAGACACAGCTGCTCACATTGCATCTGCAGTCAGGAGCTCAGCTTACTGTCTCCTGCTTATGCAGTCCAGTCCAGGACTCATAAACATGGAATGCCTACATTTAAGGTGAGTTTTACACCTCAGTTAAGCTAATCAAGATAATCCATCAGATATGTCTAGAGACTGATATGCCAAGGTCTTGGCAAGTGGATAATGAACATAAAAGATCACAGACTGCTATGCAATAATGCTTTTGTACACTGGTTTAATAAAACTCTGACCAGTAGCCATGCAGGGTAAACAGACAAGGGACATTCTGGGAAGAGGAAGGCTGAGTGAAGAGACACCAGCCTGCTGTCCATGGAACAGCATGTAATGTCCACACAGGTAAACCCATGGAACATATGGCAACACAGATTAACAGAAATTGGCTGAGTTTAAATGTAAGAGCTAGTCAGTGGTAGGCCTGAGCTAATGGCCAAGTAATTTTAATTAATATAATCCTTGTGTGTTTACTTGGGTCTGAACAGCTGGGGGACCACTGGGCCATGGGAGTTGAGTGGGACCAGGAAAACTTCAGTTACAACAGACTTTTAGTTTCAGTGTACAGAGTCCATCATGCCAGAGAAATAATTGCACTGGAAATGGGAAGCATCTGGTGAATTGCATATAGTCAAAAGCAGAGAAAAATGAACACTGGTGCCTAGATAGCTTTCTCCATTTGGCCTTTTTATCCAGTCTAAGAACTCAGCCCACAAGTTGATACCACTTTTATTCACAGTAGGTCTTCTCATCACTGATAAACTACTCTGGAAGCAGATCACCCAGAGGTATGTGTCCTAGGTAGTTCTTAACCTATCAAGTTAGTAATGACAATCACAGATGTGCTTTCTTTCATTTAAGTTCATTATGTCTGTTTAGCACAGCAAATATTGCATTGGTCTTGTCAAATATAATGATTAGTTTTTGAGACTCTCCAGTTTTCAAGGTTTTATTAATGCTTTCCATGAACTATACACTGGCAGATCCAAACTGTTGTATATTGACATTCAGGTGGACACACTTTACCCAGAATGCACATTCAGTGAGTCTTTGCAAAGTAAAATACAGTTGTCTGATTTTCTGATGTTGAATTGGGTTATAGTCTGTCACTGGGACTTGACTATAGTCAGACACTCTGAGAATGGACACAGTAAGGAAAAGAATACTGGTGTATGACACATTTCCTGAGATTGAGGACAGACTAAAGTAAGATGCCACAAATGTCTAAGTCTGTAAACAAGTAGGTTTATTGGGGGTGTAGCTAACAGAAGTATGGGTAAGGATTAACTGCAGTAGCAGGAATGAGTCAAATGTAGCTGTATCACTCAAAGCCCACCTCAGCATGAGTGACAACTCATGAAAGGTGGAACCTGGAAGCTTGCTGCATTACTTTTAGGCAACCTGACAAGTTATAACCTGTCCTGAGGCAACTCAGATGGTCTCTGTTCCATCAGCTGTTTTTCATTGCTTTTATGACATTGTAAGGGAGGGGTGATGTGCACCTGGTCAGTTTAAGGACCTTTCTGAAACATGTCTTAGTAAAGTTAGAAGTTAAGAATCAAGTATAAATCTTTGTAGAATTAGTGCTGTTGATGATTTGAATGCACATTGTATCATAAACATATGCAAACATATGATTATAAATTTGCTTTTGAGATGGGCCTGCGGACATGTCTCAGTTGGTACAGTACTTGTCTTGCAATTGTAAATACTTGAGTTTGATCTCCAGAATTTATGTTAAAAGCTTGGGAAAGTACCACATGCTGCTAATTACCCAGGCAGATCCTTGGATCCCATTGACCAGCCAGCCTATCCTATTGGGTGAGCTCTAAGATCATGAGAGACCTTGTGTCAAAATAAGGTAAACAACACTTCTGAAAAATGACACTTAAGGCTGTCCTTAAGGCAATTTCCACACAGAAAAGACTCACATATGCAAACACTATCATATGTATACTCCCAACAGGAACACACACATGTATATATACACATAAACATTTAGCTGCTTTTCTTATTACAAAAATAATCTATATTATAAATTATCTAAAATATAATAAAACCAGAAAATACCATTCATGTTTACTTCTTCAATAGACAGTCATTTCTTACCTAGTGCTCTGTTTTGATGTAGATGCAGATCTGTGAATTAAGTGTACATACCCCTACATACATATATACCACACACAGAAACAAAGACACAGACAGGTAGACACACACACACACACACACACACACACACACACTTGAAGGAATGCTCATGGATGACTGAATTCTGCTTGTGAATCAAAGTGTATTGTGATTTTATTGTCCCTGATTCCTAGGATTATTATAAGAAAGGAAAATAATTTTGAATAAGACATTTAAAATCATTGAAAGATGCCTTGTACATTTATAACTAATGATTTGAGGCACAGGTGCAGCAGGGGATTAAAAGGTATAGTAGGGTTTTTACTGTGGGTGTATAAACAGTGGGTCAAGTGTGTATTTTTGTAACAGTGAGGGCATGGATGTAGCTGTGCATTTCTTTGTTCACTCTGGCTTAGGCCCAACAAGAAGAGACAAACTGAAACGCATAACATTTAGCTCTTTTTCTTTACTTGATGACACTTAGAAACACATTGGGGGGTTAAATGACATTTACTTGTTCCTTGTGTTTGCTCCTAATTTACCCTATGTTCTACTAAGACTTGAAACTTATCACTGCAGAGACAGCCCACTGTTTACAAGCCTTTGCCCTTTGCTACATGTGCAGAGGATAACTCTCAGGTCTCATCATTCACATGGTGGCTCACAATTGCCTCTAACTCCATTTCCAGTGGTGCCCTCTTTTGTCCTCTCTGGGTACCAGGGACACATGTGTGTACACAGAGATGCATGCATACAAAAGACTTATACACATAAAATCAATCAAAAACTTTTTTAGAGACTTTAAATTTCTCTTTTCTAACTGCTTCTTGTGATCCTACTCTGTGATTTAAACATTTTAAATATTATTTATTTATTTATTTATTTATTTATTTTGAGGCAGGGTTTCTCTGTGTAAGAGCTTTGGCTGTCCTGGAACTCACTTTTGAGACCAGGCTGGCCCCAAGCTGAAACAAAACTAAGTACTCCCAGATGACATAAAGAGATTTTGTGTTTATAGGGATATGTATTATATTATCAAAAAACTAATATAAAAGCAAAGCATAGAGTCCAAGTCCATGGTCCTCCCTCCAGAAACACTTGATTGAACAAGTCAACTTTTAGTTTTCTCTTTAATAATTTGCTTAATATTAACTTGATTAGGATGTAATTTCATATATCTTGAATAGAGTATAATGTTAATTATATCTGTCTCTTTCCCACATTTTAAAATGCAGCTATTATAAAATTTAAAAACAAGTATCACCTGTTGCAGAATACTATTTTAATGTGTATTACTTTTGTTTATGTTGTATTTATTTAACTCTGTGAAGCTGTGTTACTGTGACTGTTTAAAGCACCTGATGGTCTAATAAACATCTGAATGGCCAATAGTGAGGCAGGGAAAAGGATAGGTGGGGCTGGCAGGCATAGAGAATAAATAGAAGGAGAAATCAGGGAGAAAAGAAAAAGTAGCCAGAGAAGGAGGACTCCAGGAGTCCATCCAGCTACACAGCAAACCACTGAGTAAGAGTAATATTTACAAAAGTAAGAGAATGGGAAAAGCCCAGAGGCAAAAGGTAGATGGGATAATTTAAGGAAAGCTGGCAAGAAACAAGCCAAACTAAAGCTAGACATTTATAATTAAAAATAAGCCTCCATGATTTGTTTAGGAGCTGCATAGTGGCCCCAAAAGAGACAGAGAGTAAGAAAACAAACAACAATCACTTGCTAACATTGTTTCTAAGGTTACTACCTTAGTTGTATTTAGTTACATGTGAGACAACTGAGAAGGGGAGAAAAAGGACCTATGTGCTTGGAACCCAGCATCCTGACAGCCCTGAACTTTCTATTGAATGTCAGGCTCTCAGTGAAAAGCAAACCAAGTGCAGGCTAAAAACTAACAATGAAGAAAAAAATAAAGATATGCATTTTATTTAAGCCAAATTTTTGGTGAAATATAAATATTTTTCTCTTTTTAAAAATATTTTCTTGGGGTTGTGAATTTAGCTCAGTGGTAGAGCGCTTGCCTAGCAAACACAAGACCCTGGTTTTGGTCCTCTGCTCCAGAAAATGAAAGAAAAGACAAAACAAAAGTATTATGTTTTAAATACACCAGCTCAATCTTCTCTGAACCCTCTTTTTTGTCTCTCTTCAAAATGGGGATTCCTTTTTTCTCTAAGACAATATCAATTCTCAGGAGTACAAGCATGCTTTTTAGGTAACTATAAAATTTAGGGCCCACCTATGAGATAAATCACCCAACACTTTTTTTTTCTGAGACTGATTTCATTTACATAATATGCTCATCTCTACTTGCATCCATTTCTCCTGCAAAACACATAATTTCATTCTTCTTTATGGCTGAAAAGATTCTACTATGTATGTTCACCATGGTTTTCTCATCTGTTCATCTTTTCTTGTGCACTCAAGCTGGTGGCAAAACTCCACTTCTGGAAATAGACTAGTGTTCAAGTACACTATGATGTGTTGCTTTTGAGACCTTTGGGCAAATACCCAGGAGTGGTAAAGATAGGTCATGTTACAGGAGTATTTTAGAGAATTCTAGTGGCACAACTTGTTCGTTGCTGTTACCACCTTATGACATCTTTTAACTTGTAGTTTCCCACAGATTCACAAACTCCTTTAATACAGACATAGTTGTTGCTGAAAATGCAAATATTGGCATATGGTAGACTATATACATTTTCTCCCTATCTATGTAGAAAAGAAGTTAACCTTATTTAAACTTCTGTCCATTCTTAACATGTTGAAACATTCAAATCACTTTCTCATCTAGTTATTTTGGTAGGCCTGGACAGTAAACAGTTAACATTTGTTTTTTGTTTGTTTGTTTGTTTGTTTGTTTTTTCTCAGAAAGTTTTAACAATCTAGTACATTATGCAGATCTCCCTGACAGAATTTCTGACACAGAGACTTACTTCATATCTAACAAGGCTTTTGTGGTGTGAGCCAATACTTATGTAAGGAATTTTCTTTTCATCAGGGTGATGATACCAAATTAAATAAACTCAAACAAAATGTTAAATTACACATCATATGTTCAGGTGTCTATGGTACTATGATCAAAGTAGGTGTAGACAAGTTAATTTGACTTGTTTGGATTAACAACATGTTGGCTCACACAACTCTTTGACTTGGTAAGCTGAAGACTTCCAATCAGGAACTCAATAACATATTGATTGTTGCTTTAGTTTGTTTTAAGCAGAAACTCAATCAGAAGTCAACAGGTCTACCTATCACCTATGTGTTGTAAGATAGGCACTGGGAAAACATCCAATATTTAGTCCAATTGCACATTTTCAGGTTAGATTCCCTTGGGCTATACTCTGGACCAAGAGAAATGAGATTTTGAAGGCACAAAGAAGTGAGACTTGGACTGGGGAGATGGCATGAAGGATAGAGGTAGGGACAAAACAGTTGTACAAATGTGAAGTTTGGAGCTTTGATACCTAGCAACCATATAAAAGCAGGAAGGGTAGAGTGGCCCATCCACAAGGGCAGTGGTTGACAGATGGAGACAGGGTATCACTCAGGCAAGCTGGCTAGTTAGACTAGCTGAATCAGCAAGGTTTGGGGGCTGGGAAAGAAAGAGCTAGCCTCAGGAAGTGAAATGGAGAGTGGTGGAGGAATACAGACAGCAAAGTCAACTTCTGGCCTCTGCAAACATAAAGGCTTGTCCTAGGCACCCACACACATGGAAACAAATGTTCACACCAGCATACTATATCCACACACACCGAAAGGGGGGTGGTGAAGAGACTTCTCTGTGCTGTCACTTCTGATTGTCATTCTAACTAACCCTTCCACAGTTCCTTTTAGTGGGCTCAAAATTATCAGTCACAATGATTTAGGAGTTCCTTAAGCAGTAAATTTCATTCCTTGGCTCTTTTTGACAGTGAAAATATTGAAATTGGTAGGATTAAGATAAGCATACCACCCAGTTCTCTTAGAATATTCCTGCTCTATATGTGCTCTTCTACTGAAATCATGGAGGACACCATTTATTCTGGGAGATAACTCATAATAACTCTTTGTGATTCCTCCTTTCTGTCATGTGCCCTTTCAGCCCTGGACAAGGACAGCCTGATTCCTTTCAATGTCAAGAAAGTCAGAAAATCTTGCTGAATGTAACCTACTCAGTCTCTCTTCTGTTCTGATCTCCCTCTCTCAAATGCTCATGCTTTCATACATGTACACACAAAGAAGCACATATATAAGAAGGCAAGCTGATTTCCAAAGAACAAGAGAAGACAAGAAAGCAGAAAGCTATCTTGTGATCTGTAATGAAAGTAGCATTGATAGAGAAAAATGAAGAATCAATATTCTTCCAAATGAACTCAATGCATGTTTGTTGCAGTGTGTGCTGAAACAAATATCATTATGTTTATGTGTTAGACTAATGTCATATAATTTGTTATATATATGCATATATATATAATCATGTGCTTATTTTATATGCTTTGTAAGGTATGTTCTATTATATAATATATTCAGAAATCAGAAGTTCAAAATTAGTTATGTAGCTCTGAAATCAAGATATAAGCAAAACTATTTGCTACTGGGGTAGTTTGTAATATACCCATGTAATTTTTAAAATGTCTGTCCACATTTACAGGGTCATGACAAAATCATTGTCACTTCTATTTCCATTGTTCCACTAGATTTTTTTAATTGACATTATCCCATCCCTTTTCATAAGGATCTCTGAGTCCCTTCCTGAGCCAACCTACATACATAATAGTGAACAAGTTCCCTTATTCAAACTCTTTGACCCATTGTCATCATTTGACATTGGATGTCAAATTTGCATTTGAAATCCAATTTGATATCAAATTACCTTTGATGTGAAAGTAACTTATTCACTAGTTAGGGGGATGAGGATGTGAACATCTTCCTATAGCATTATCAGTCTACTGGAGACTTCTCCCTATTTGCCAAAGAGTTCTATCATTTCCATACATAAAAATATTCAAGGGAGCTGTGGAAATATCTTAAATTACTTTTGCAAGCATGATGATATAAGTTCAAATTCTACATAACCAGATTAAAGCCCTACATGGCAGTGTATGGCTGTTACCATAGCTCTGGTGGTCAGAGACAAGTAGAACCTGGGAGCTCACTGCCTGGCCATTCTAAAAAAAAAAAGTACGTTTCAGGCTCTCTCGAATAATAATGTCTCTCAAATAGAATAAGGACTCTCAATAATAAATTCTCAATAGAATAAAGTCTCTCAAAGGCAATCTCTGTCCTCCAGATGCACATACATTTGCAAGTATGTTCATGGATATATGAGCATATACACGTATGCAACAATGCATAAACAAATAACTGTATCTTGAGCAGCTTACATTATCAACAGGACACAGCTAAACGTCACATGAGAACTGAATCTCAATTGATTTCCCAAATCAGAAGGATCTTTAGAAATGATTGTGGATGAGTGCATTGACTACTAATTTGTAGAAGGGTCCAGCCCAAGAGATTGGCACCTTTCCCTTGGCAGGTAGTCTTGGGCTACTTATAAAAGCTAGATAAGCATGGGCCAGCAAGTAAGCCAGCAAGCAACATCCTTCCATGGTTTCTGTCACAAGTTCCTGATAGAGTGTCTGCCCTGACAAATGTTTGTGACATAGAAGTGTAAGCTAAATAGATTACTTCTAACAAAATGAAAGTAGAATAGAAAATAAATAAATAAATTGAACTCACTGTATCATATTCTAGAAGTTTCAACCCATTCAGTTTAAGATAAATGTAAAAATTTGGGTTTGAAGAAAAGGCTTAAAAGTTAAGAGCACTGGTTGACCTAGGTTTGGTTCCCAGCACCTACATGGTAGGTGACAACCATCCATAACTCTAGTTCCAGGGACTCTGACACTCTTTTCGGAATTCTGTGTCAGACATGCATGTGGTGTACATTAAATACAAGCAAAAAAGAAAGGATACACATAAAATAAAATAAATAATAAGTGAAAGAAAATAAATCATAAAATGTATCTAAGTATATTAATATATATCAATCTTTCTATAATGATTCTAAATATATGTGTTAAGACTTGTGATATGATCATTCCAACTGGTATTTTCCAATTGGTTTTTTACTATATTATTCTTCATTGGATACTGAAAGCTAACATATATGTGGACCAACAAGGAAAACAAAAGATGGGACATAAACACGATGCCTTTTGTCACCCTTCATCCTATTAACAATCAGAAAATTCATAAGCATGTAACACATTCAATGTGGAACTGAGAAAGGAAATGTCTTTTGAACATCTAAACTGCACTGAATGCTTCAGGGCTGAAAATTTTCTGTGTGAAGAGACAAGGGGATAGATTTGCTGTAGGGATGTAGGTTGTCAGAGAGACATTGAGTGCAGAGAAAAGCTGAGGAACTTCAACCTTGAAAGAGTAGCATGTGTAAATCTACTGCATTTAGAAACAATATCCTTTTCTTGCTTTGACTGTTACAGTTGCTTGATCTGAGTGGATTATATAGATCATTCGGGTGGTTTAGCTGTGGATAGCCAGGTGTTATCCTTTGGAAGTGAGGCAGGAGAGGAAAGAAACCTATGTGGTAATTTCAATGATCTGGATTGAATTGTGAGAGGAAAGGAAAAAACAGATAATAACTTAACTCTCCAGGGTGAGAGGCATAGGCGAGAATTGTTGCTGCTCAATGTATTTACATGTTATCAAGTATTAAATTAGCAGTGTTTAGAAGGTTTCTAAGTAGATAAATCTATATACAGAAAGACAGACCATAAAACAGAGAAGATAATATCTCCCAAAGTCAGCCACACCTTCCTCGAACCAGAAGCTACTTCACCATCTATCGAAAAGGAGATACAGACACGATAAAACAAATAACAATGAAAGTAACATGTTCTTCCATAGTGATCACATGCTTAACAGAAAGCATAAGTCCAGAAAATTGGAGGAATAAGGAAGACAAATACTGAATGAGAAAAATCTGTGCATCCTTGGGAACCAACCACTGTTGGGTCTCCTCTGCTTCCATGGGACAGCTGAATTCTTCTTATTCTGTAACTTGATTAAGACAGATTTGAGTTTGGCACCAGATGAAGACTGAGTTGAAATAATTATAAATTCTGTCTAGTCAACTAACTAACAGAGGCACCAGATAAGTGTTACTCACTGATAAATTCACTCTGAAAAACTAGAGCAACCAGAGGCTCATGTAACACTCCCACAGAGAATAACTGGGTCTTCAGAGTCCAAAACCAAGACATCAGCCTCAAAGGCTCATTGCATGCTTTCCTTTCTAGAGAAATCACAGCCATGTCTTGGGATCTTCTAACTCTACTCATTAACATGGTTACCAGGGGGCAAAGCTAAGTTTGAATGTGGGCTTCATCAGTAGAATTAACTTGGGAAGTATCCTAGTCAGGGTTCTGTTGCTGTAAAAAGACACCATGACAACAGAAACTCTTATACAAGAAAGCATTTGATTGGGGCTTGCTTACAGTTTCAGACAGTTTTAACAGTCCATTATCTTCATGGCAGGGAGCATGATGGAACCAGACATGGCAGCTGAGAGTTATTCATCCAGATCCACAGGCAGCATTTAGATAGAGACAGAATGGGCCTGGCTTGAGATTTTCAAACCTCAAGGCCCACCCTAAATGATACATTTCCTCCAACAAGGTCGCACCTACCTCCAATAAGACCATAGTGTCTAAACGGTTCAAATAGTATCACTTCCTAAGCATTCAAATACATGAGCCTATGGGAGCCATTTTTAGTCAAACCACCACACAAAGCCAAGACAAAGATAATTATTTTATGTTTTAATAATTACGAACTTTTGAAATTAGATTAGGAACACAAAGACTCTGCTTTATAACTACAATTCAGAAAAGTAAAAGTGAGGCAAACATATCATGACCCTCTTAAAAAACAAAATCACCAGTGTGCACTTCTAACGGTATACCCACCCTTTCCCAAATGATGACACCAATCTCCATATTTGTATATTATTTTAATTTATTCTCTCTTAATTAATATTTTATTCATTCGTTCAAGTCTGTCATGCACTTTGACCACATTGATCTCACTACATACCAGCCCCAGTCTTTCCTCATCTCCTTAATCCCTCCCAAGCCTTCTTCCTTCCCCACTCCCGTTCTCCTTTCATGTTGATATTGGATAGCCCTATGCATCTGAGAATGACCTACAATTGCTGTGTATTCCAAGCTAGGTTTGAACTTGAGGCTCTTCTTCATCTTTTTCAGCATTTGTCAATAAGCTTATGCTACCACAACCAGTTTGCCTCAGTGATTATGATTTTTCCTTTATCATATACCTATGTAATATAAACATATACACACACAGTGTGGAAGTATGAAATATGTGTGGCATGTTTTAGCACAAATTAGTTGGTATAATTGTTAATATGTGGATTTCAGCCTTCAAAATATTTTTAGTTTCATTTATTCTGATTCATTAAGCCATGACTGTAACTGAAGTTTTCTCCAGTCCTGCCTGGCCTACAGTCAGGACAAATCTCTCTCACCTGCCAGTCCCACAGCCACTCAGACCCAACTGAGTGAAGACACAGAGACTTATATTATTTATAAACTATACGTCCATGGCAAGCTTCTTGTTATCTAGTTCTTCTATCTTAAATTAACTCATTTCTATAAATCTATACCTTGCCACGTGGCTCGTGGCTTACCAGTATATTACATGTTGGTACTCATGGCAGCAGCTGGCAGTGTCTACTGACACACCCTTTTTGTTCCCAGAATTCTCTTCTTTGCTTGTCCCGCCCATACTTCCCACCTGGCTACTGGCCACTCAGCATTTTATTTATACAGAGTGATATCTAAAGCACATGACTATGATTAATTTACTTTACAAGAAAAATGTTAGTTTTGTGATTATACATGGTGTGCTAAAGAAGAAGTGAAGTTTAAAGAAATAACCAACAACCCAAAGCATTATTCTTTCATGCTGTTTAGATAAAGAATAAGTGTGTGAAATAATGATGCAACAAGTGGATTTCTAAAGCAGGGCACAGATATCTAGGGATTGTTTCTTTTCTTTTATGAGAATATATTATTACATTATTTCTTCTTTTCCTTTTCTATCCTCTTCAATGACTACAACATAACCATCCTTGTTTTCTTTTAAATTCATGTTTTCTTACAAGTTTTATGGTTTCAAGGCTGGAGACTTTTTTTTAAAGATAGGTTTCTCTATGTATCCCTGCTTGTCCTGGAACTTGCTATATAGACCAGACTAGCATTGAACTCACAGAGGCTACCTCTCTCAGCCTCTTAGTGCTATGTTTAAAAGCATGCCACCATGCCTAGCTCTGGATTTCTAGGGATGCTCCCAAGAGATAGATAGAGAAAGTAAAGGTTTTTGGAAAATATGACTATATGGATTTTGTTTACACAATATCACAGAACCTGTGACCAATCTTTTATGATCACAGCTATCTTCTAGGCCTGATGCAAAAAGACAGTTGGTGAGCATAGTGGTTTAATTATGAATGACCCCTATGGGCTCACATGTTTGAACCCAGGTGGTAGGTCTATTTGGGAAGTATTAGCAGATGTGGCCTTGTTGGAGGCATGTCGCAGGGGGCCAGGAGGTTTTGAGGTTTCAAAAGACTTATGCCATTCCCATGATGCTTTATGCCTTGTGCTTGCTGTTTGAGTTGAGACCTCAGTCAGTTCTGACACTGTGCAGTTTTCTGCCATCACAGCCTCTAATTCTCTGAATGTCTGAAAGCATGAGTGCAAACAAACACTTTCTTGTATAAGTCATATCTTACAATAAAAAAGTAATATGGTAATATAAGGTTTCTCTACAGTCTAAAATTAAGCAACTAAGCTATTCTCATTGACCTATAGGCCACAGGAATCTGCTTCTCTCCTTAGTAATAGGATTATCACTATTATTACCCCAACTTTTTTTCTACATGCATTTAGGACATAAAATTTAGGTTATCCTGCTTCTGTGTCAAGCACTTTATAGACTGATCTGAGACCTCAGCCTCATGCATTCTTCAAAAAATTCTGATATGAAGTTAAAGGAAGAGTCCATGGATCTAGGATCACAACAGGTCTAAACTTACAAAATTTTTATGTCAAAGTCAACAACACAACAGGAAATTGTGATTCTATTGCTGCTAGAAAGGAATTTAGCTCACTGGAATTTAGACTTTTATTCTGTGGTTCTTAGGATCATTTAATTTTTTTGTAGAGAATTTGAGCTCATTTTCATTTATGAAGAGTGATGAGCATTTGGGTGTAGGAGAAAAGAACATTAATTTTGGAACAGACTACAGTCAACATACTCAATTGATACTCAAGCAGAAATGCATAATTAAACAGAAGCATGGGTCTATAAGTCAATAAAATATCTAAATTTTGTTTATCTATATTTCTATATAAATCATCTTACAAGTTTATTTGTAGCTTTTATAATAAATTGAAATCTACAGAGAAAGGAAATGGTCTAAGAATTTGCCTATATTAGTAAAGAGAACCATTAGTGTTATAAAGGGTCTGGAGAAGGCTTAGCATAAGCATGAGGAACTGATTTCAAATACCCATTATCTAAATAAAATATCTGGCATAGCCATCTATGCATCTGTGCTTCTAATCTCAGCCTAGTGGGTAGAAGAGACAAGAGACTCACTAGACATTGCTGGCTGATAGGCTATGTCCAGGTTCAGTGAGAGAACCTGCCTCAGGATAATAAGGTGAAAAGAGATAGCACAGAATACCCCAACTCCTCCTCTGGTCTCCACATTTGCTCATCAGCATGCACTTTCACACACAAGCACAGGTTTACACATCATATTCACAGAAACACACACATACACACACACACACAAACACACACACGTGTTGTCATGTAGATTGTATGATATTCAGTTAGGAAGTATATAAAATAAAATAGATTCACTGAACTGGAACTGTGAGAACGTCACAATGCATCATTAGTTGTCAAGAGTCTTAAATATTAATTTTATGTCAATGTCTCATATAACAGACTCAAACTCTTTAACTTAAAAAAAAATAAAGTTGTTTTTTCCTCTTAGAAAATACAATTAGATGGTAAGATGGAATAAAGTTGACTTTGGTATTGAAAATCAAAATAATGATTAAGTAATGAAAAACATATCCACACAATGCCAAAAAAGAAAGGATGAGTTGAGACAGAGTACAGAGAGGCATGTGATGCTGTGTTAGTTTAAGAAAATGTCTGGTCATAATTCTCCATTACCTGAGAGACTAGGATTTAGATTTCCTGGTAGGGACGGATAGGAGCTAGGCAACAAAGGTGGTAAACTTTCAAGACTGCCAGCTCCTTCATCATCCTCCTGACCTGAGACAAAGTCCTGGCAGCTTAAAGACCTTGGAGGGGAGGGGCTGGGGGGAAGGTGGGGGGGGGGGCAGGAAGGGGGAGGACAGGCGAACCCATGGCTGATGTGTAAAATTAAAACACAAATATAACAAATAAAAAAGGAGGAAAAAAAGAACTTGTAAGCTTTTTTAGGGGTAGTGTTGGTGGTAGTTGGCTTCTTATCTGTTTGCCTATGAGGGAATCTAATTCTTAGGCTCTTAATTTGTCTCTACAATGCTTTTAGGATCAAGAAGAGCATGTAAGACCTCTTCAAACTAGATTTGCAGACATTTTGAGTTGGCTGTGTGGATGCTGAGATCTAAGCTCTATTCCTCATGACTGAGTGGGTGTCAATGCTCTCCATCCCTAATATATCTCTCCAGGCTTTCTCTGATCTTACCATTTTAGACTCCATACTTGTCCATGTCAATGCAGATATAGAGAGAATAAGTTGAGGCATATCTATTTTTCATCTCTACACTTATGTTGGATGGGATCTTTCACACACCTATGATTATATAGACAGTCAGAAATGTAGTCTCATTCCATTCCACCAAATCGAACAACTAAGAAAAAACAATTTGAGAAATATAACCATTCTCTATCAAAATCACCAATTACATTTTTCTAGGAATATTTATTTAAAAGGCTAATAAAAAAATGAGAGCAATAAAAGCAAATTGAAATAATAAAAGAAATTGATCCTTATTATTTGTTTTTCCATACTAGTTTCATTCAACCTTTCTTCCCTGGCTAATTGTCTACCATAACTTCCATTCTGTCTTCTCTCCTTCATCTTGAGTATTTTATTGTTCTCCCTCTTTTGACTACCATGTCTCCCTTTACCTTCTAGTGGCAGATGTCATTATAAAACCAATCACTGCTGGTTGTTGGAGGTGTGGAGGAAAACAGAAAATAATGCACCTGTATATTGTGATCCAAGGAAGAGAGACTTGAGGGAAAAAAATCCAGGTATGCTGCAACTGCTCTCCAGGGCCAGTCCTACAAAAGGAACTCACGGACCAGTATTAATTCTAATGGTGATCAGAGTCCATGTCAAAACCCCTGACTTACCCATGAACTCCAAAGCATCCTATCCATTCTTCTAATTGTACAATGTATATCAGGTATAAAATCACATCTCTGGCAACTATAAACATAGATGGAAGGAACATGTCAAAAACTCATTCGCCTTTGTTCACTAAATTGATTAAAACACCACAAATGTGTGCATACCAAGACTCACCTATGATGAATACTTGTTCAGAGATGAAAAAAAAAATCTGTTTCTCCCACCTCTGAACTGTATTGTATGCAAATTTATGGAATGAAAACCAGACTGACACTTCATTTTCTGATGAGGTTATTGGACACTTAGTCACCCATCTGCAGCCATATTTTCTTTATCCCTAGTCACTTTGTGGTAAAGCAAACAGATTTATGTTGGAATGTAAATGGGTAAATGATGTGTCCTTGTATATGTGTGCACGTGTTCTCCACAGTTTGAATAGTTCTTTACACTCTTTGTTCTTTTGATTTCTGATACATGTATCCATAGATGCAGGGCAAGTGTGAAGTATACTTCTGCTTTAGTGTGGATTTGAGAAACTGGGACACTCTCTAACTGCTTAGATAGGAGAGTGAGTACAAAGCATCCATTTCATTTCACAGATAATAAAGTTGAAACACATACAGTAGCTACTTGCTCCAGGCCACACATTATGAAGCAACATCTGTAATGTAATTTAATATCCGAGTCACATACATATTCTGCAGCTTTATCCGTTGTATTAGAGGCATTTATAGATTCTACTATAAATCTCTTTGGAGTGCCCAGGATAAGATGATACAGAAATCCATTCTTTGATTAGAGATGTGTGCTTTTGTCCAAAAGATTTTCCTATAAAGTGCAGGTTTCTTTTTCTTTTCATATTATTACTGTGTGTGTTGTGGGGATTGGGCAAATGAGCATGTGCCAGGGCACAGAGAAAGAAGTCAGTGGACACAATGGGAACCAGTGGTCTCCTTCAACTGTGGGTACTAAAAATGAAACCCAAGTTGTCAGTCCCTGTGACAAGCGCCTTTACCTTACTAAGCCACCTTAAAGGCTCAAGATGCCATGCACTTCTGATGCTCCCTGTAGGAAATGGCTCCAGCCAACACTGAAAGGCCCAAAGGATGGTGGTTGCACCTTTGCCTTTACCCCATGCATCTTTTATTCCACTCTGCTGCAGGAGGCCGCCCTCCTGGATTGCTTTTGGTGTCTCAGGAAGTCCTTTCCCTTTGTGCTTTCTAGAGGATGCATCTCACTGCTCCATTTCTCCTCTGTATTGGTTCAAATGTGATAATTTTTTAGCTCCAGGGGCTTGTTTTGTTTTTTCTTTATTTCACATGTATGGCATGGGGTGAGGCTGGGTAGGGTGTGTGTGTGTGTGTGTGTGTGTGTGTGTGTGTGTGTGTGTGTATGAATAGAGGCCAGAGGTCAACCTTACGTGTCCTTGCTTGCTGTTCCCTACATTGTTTTCTGAGACAGGGCTCTCACCAGCTTGCAGCTTGCTGACTGGGCTTGGCTGTGTGCCTACTGAGACCCTACTTTCTCTTCATCTTCAGTATGGGATTTCAAGATGGGTTCTGGGATGGAATTTGGTTCTTTGAGATTGCATAACCATTATTTTACACACTGAGCATCTGCCCAGCCTCAGTCTCATTTGAATGATGATCTTCACTCCCTCTGTTTGGAATGTGCTCTCCAAGACAGCACTGGGTTTCCATGTCATTCACTCCTGCATTCATGTACCTTGATGATACCTACTAGATACTCCATAAACATCAGTCAAATAAGCCAAACTAATAGACAACCCACGAGCCCTTGCTTTCACATGGGGGTACCCTATATTTTCCAGGTCACATTAATCAATGAAGAAATTTAACTTAAATTCAAACCTCAATTGATCTGCATTCCACTTTTATTTATAGCCAACAATTAATTACAACTTCTCCCCTTCACACTTCCCTTTTTTTCCTTTCTCCATCCCCTACAGTCATGATTATCTTCTACTCTCCCTACTCATCCTTTCCCCTTCTCAGTTATCCCGTCTATTCCCTAACTTACCGTCCTCTCTCTCTCTCTCTCTCTCTCTCTCTCTCTCTCTCTCTCTCTCTCTCTCTGACTGTCTCTCTCTCTCTCTCCTCTACCCCACTCTTACCTACATTCCACTGCCTTGCCTTCCCATTCTTGTTTTTCTGTTATACATTCTCATAATATATTCTACAGGGACCTGGAACTCGATCCTTCTGCTTTAGCCTCTGCATCATTGAGATTACAGGTGTGCACTGAAGTGTCCAAGGTTCAGTAATAGAGCTCATTTTAAAAGTGTGATGTCATGAATAAAATGAATGTGATTTGTGTGTGTGTGTGTGTGTGTGTGTGTGTTCATAGGCATGTAGGTGTCCATGTATATGTGCAATTGGAGGCTAGAGATGAGCTCTGAGTATTGGTCATCAGGGATTACTTTTTGGTGTTGTTTAATAATGTAGAATACTTTTGATTTACTATTGAGTGGGAATATCTCAGCATGCATGTTAAGGTCAAAGGACAACTTTGTGGAGTTGGTTCTCTTTTTACTAACTTAAGGCAAGTATCTTTAACATCTAAATCTTCTCATCATCTGTGAGGTCCTGCCCCACCTGTGAAGAGGTGGCCTGGAACCAAGGAAAGGTAAGTGAACTTCTCGGCCGCCCTTTCCCAGCCTTCCTTTTTACCAGGAGACAATCAGAAGCAGGGGGAGTCAAGTCAAGCAATAATTCATTTATTGTTAGGCAGTAAGCCTCTTTTAGAGCAAAAACCCCAGAACCCTAGGATGGGGTGAAGGAACCAAAAAAATCACTTTAAATTTCACCCTATTTACAAATTGTTTATGCCCTGACATCATCTCCTGATCTTAGTATCTTTTCTCAGCATAAATAACTTGAGCTAACTTCCTTCCTCACCATCTGTCTCTAATCTCCATACAAACAACCCAAGCTAACTTCCTCTCAGCACCATCCTTGTATCTACTCTCTGCATACACAGCATAAACTAACTTCCTTTGGCACCACTAGTATCTACTCTCTGTGTAAAAAGCTTAAAGTTTAAGCTCTATTTGTCTAACTTTCTCTACCTTCTTTGTAGCTCATATATGCCCCATAATCATTCCCCCCTCCTTCCCATGATTTTTTTTTTTTGAAACAGGGTTTTTCTGTGTGGTTTTGGTGCCTGTCTTAGATCTCTCTCTGTGTAGACCAGAACTCTGGGCTCGAACTCACAGAGATCTGACTGGCTCTGCCTCCTAAGTGCTGGGATTATAGGTGTGTGTCACCGCCGCCTGCCCACCGCCCCCCATGATTCTTAAGACAGGATCACTCATTGACCTGGAACTCACTAAATAGAGTAGTTCAGAAGGCCAGCACATCCTGGGTATGCTATCTCCACCTTCTTAAGGCTGGGATTACAGGAGCACACTATCATTCACTGCTTTTCGTACGCATTCTGGGGATCAAACACACCATGGTGCATACATGGCAGGCACATTATCAACTGAGCCATCATCCCATTATTTATGTAATTTTAATCTAATCTAAAATTTAAACCATTTTAAAAATGATCTGAAATGAAAATTTAATGGTTTTAAAATTTCAAGATGAATTCTTTGGTGACAGTTAAGGCATTTACAGAGCTGTGCCACTAATACCTTAACCTAATTTTGAAACATTCCCACCACTCCAAAGCAGGTGGAGCCCATTAAGACATTCTGTCTCTCCCTCCAGTTCCTGAAACATTGGCCTATGTTCTGCATTTCTAAATTAATTTGTTCTCAGTAATAATCTAAGTGTACATCCATTTTGTTGTGTGTGGCTAGCTTTCCAAGTTTGGATCAAGTTTTAAGGTACATCATAATATGGCACCCATGAGGCCTCCATTCTTAATCATAGTTACTATTCATTTTAAATACGTCATATCTCTTATCGGTAGAGGTATGAGCTTTTTCCTGCCTTTGACTAGAATGGATGGTACATATCTGCTGAAATGATCTTGGTATCTTCACTGAAATTGCTTGTTGATGTTTTATTTCTGAACACTCAATTCTGCTTACTAGGCATCTTTCTAGCATTGCAACAGTGCCACATGGTGATCATTTTGTAGTTCCATTGTAGGTTTTGGGACTGTGAAGTGTGAATCTTCTCATTTCCTCTGTTTACATGAGACTGTGTTTAATATTCAGATCTCTTGCAATTACACATGAATAGATGCAATAAGATGCATAATAGATGTAATACTTCACTATGTCCTTTCTAACTTAGATGTCTTTGTATCTCTTCTTGCCTACTTGCTATGGTCATTCTTCTAGTTAAGTGACAATTCCAACAGTTACAGTCAGTTTCCTTCCCATGTCCCAAGCTTAGAAATACTTCTTTCTTGCTGTTGAAAATGATACTTAATATAGGCTTTTCAGAAACTCTCTAGAAAGACAAAGTTTAATTTTTTTAACTTCATAATTTTAATTATAAAATATGTTTTGGGTTTCATCAATTGGTACTTTGGCATCTATTAATACATTTAATTTTCCTTATAAAAATCGATTTTAATATGGTAACCTCCCTATCTGCCATGAATTCCTTGGGATCCTCAGTATAATTCCCTTTGTCTGCTTCTCTGTTTGCTTCAGTGTTATCTGTTGCAGTTTTGTAACTGTAATTACCTCTAGTATATTTTCTTGCACAAGACTTTAATATTAACGTGAAAAGAAGGACTTAAAACAATCATTCTGGAAACATTCTTTCTGTCTTAGTTAGGGTTTTTGTTACTGTGAAAAGATACCATGACTGCAGCAGCTCTCATAAAGGAAAACATTTATTTGGGGTGGCTCACTTATAGTTCAGAGTTCAGTCCATTATCATCCTGGTGGAACATGGCAGCATGCAGGCAGACATGGTGCTCGAGAGGTAGCCAAGAGTCCTACATCTTACAGGCAACATGAAGTGGCCTGGCTCACTGGGAGTAGCTGGAGCATATATGACACCTCAAAGCCCACACCCACAGTAACACACTTCCTCCAACAAGACCATACCTACTCCAAGAAAGCCATACTTTCTAATAATCCACTCCCAATGAGTTTATGGGGACCAATTTGATTCAAACTACCACATTCCACTCCTTTGCCCCCATAAGTTTATAATATCATAATGCAAAATTCACTTAGTTCAGCTTCAAAAGTTCCCCTAATCTATCATAGTCTCAAAAATGTTAAAAAGTTTGAAGTTCAAAGTCTCTTCTGAGATTCATGCAATATTTTAACTGTAATCCCCATAAAAGCAAAATAATAATAATAATAATAAAGCCACATACTTCTAACATACATAACACATATTGGCACAGGATATATACCACTATTACAACATGTAGGGAAGTGAGAATATTGAGGAAATAATGGACCAAAGCAATATTGAAAACCAGCTGGGCAAACTGCATACCCTGCATCTTCATGTCTGATGTCCTTTTAGCTTTGTTAACTACAATACACTTCTTTCTCTTGGGCTAGTTCCATTCCTTGTTAGCAGCTTTCCTCATCAGGTATCCCATAACTCTGGTATCTCTAATACCTTGGGATCTCTGAAGCAATCCAGGCTTTAACTTCACAGCTTTACACAATGGCCATTGTAAGCTTCCACTCAGGGTCACCCCTCGCACATGCCTGATGTAAGCAGCTTTCCCTAGATACAGAGGCAAATTCCGGAACCTTTTTCTTCTATTCTTAATTCTAAAGCCAGAACCACATGGTCAATGTTTCCAAGTTCCGCTTCTTGCTGTAACTGGAATATAGTCTCCTTGTGCAGTTACATCTTCCACCAGATTTTTGTTTTAGATGGTTAGACTAGGCTGACCTCAAACTCATATCTGCCAGCCTCTGCCTCTCTAGTATTGGGATTAAAGGTGTGCACCTCCACATCTGGCTGTAAAATTTTCTTTATTTCCTTTTTACAAGTTGGAAACATAGCTAGGTGGGATATTAACCTGGGGTCACCACTCCCTTAATTCCATTTTTAAAGATCAATTTATCTTCTTGAGCACAGGATTTAACTCTATTTCCTGGTGCCCCTTTTCTCAATCTGTACATTTTATCTTTTTATTTGCTCAATTTTTCCTTTTCATTATAAACCTTTAACAGAGTAAAGACTAATCACCACATGGCAGAGTCTATACTAGGCTGTTTTGAGATTCCTTCTGCCAAAGGAATTAATCCAAACTCTTCATTCTAGCCTCAGGCAGATTCTTCTGACAGGGCAAAAAGCACCTACATTCTTCAACAAAATATCACAAGAATGGGCTCTGGGCCACATATTAATGTTTTTCTCTTCTGGAACTTCTTGAGAAAGACCCCACAGTTCATCACAATATAATCAACACCACTGTCTCCGATGCTCCTATTAGTGTGGACTATCAAGCAGTACTGAAAGCATTCTATTGTTTTTCTAACCCAAAGTAGCAAAGTCCAAATTCCTCCAAACCAAAACATGGTCCAGCCTATTATAGCAATACCCTAGTCTCTGGTACCAACTTCTGTCTTAGTTAGGGTTCTATTGTTGTGAAGAGACACCATGACCATGGCAACTCTTTCAAAGGAAAACATTTATTTGGGCTGGCTCAGTCATAGTTCAGAGGTTCAATACATTATCATCATGGTGGGACATGCTGGGATGTAAGCAGACATAGTGCTGGAGATGTAGCTGAGACTCTTAAATATGGTAGGCAACATGAAGTGGACTGACTCACTGCGAGTTGCTCGTATATGTATGAGACCTCAAAGTCCACTTCCACAGTGACATACTTTCTCTAACAAGGCCACACCTACTCCAGCAAAAACATATCTGCTAAGAGTACCACTCCTTATGAGCTTACAGAGGCCAATTACATTCAAACTACCAAATTTCCTTTTGTATTACTAAGACTTTTGAGAAAGAATAGTGTCAATTTTTTAAAGATAATGTAAAAGTCATACATAGTGATCTATTTTTTGTTTGCCTATTCTAAGGGCTTAATTTTATGATTTCTGATTGAATTTATTTATTATTACATATTGATTAGTATATTTCCAGATCTTAAAGTCATTTTGGATGTGCTTTTCCAGGATGTTTTTTTGCAGGATGCTCAGTAGATCATTGGTAGCTTACTCTGTTTCCTGCAGCTTGTCCTCATGCAACCATCACCAACTAAGCCACATCCCCAGCCTTTGATTTCATAAAGTCAGATGTCCCTGTTTTACTTCACAGTTTACATTTTTTTAAAAAAATTTCTTCCTTTGTATGGATCTAGGCTGATGCCTTGGCAACTGGATTGATGATGTTAATGAAGTAACTTTTGACTTTTCTGATTCTCTCTACTTGTTTTCATTTATTTACTTCATAAAATGTGTTATTATTCCTCTTCCCAGCTCTTGTTTACAGTTATTTAGGGTTTGAAATAGGTTATACATGTGACATTTCAGTTTTTAATAAGAGATAGCTTTGCAATGAAGTTTCCTCTGTGTCTCTCCTTCCCTGAACTCTGTTTTCTAATGTGACCTTTTGGTTTTCATTCATCTTGGACTATTTTTCTAGTTTCTTCAATGTATTTTCCACATATTTGTCAATTTTCCAGTTTCTTTCAATTGTTCATTTATTTTTTCATGCTGATAAAAGATAGTGTGCAGCAGTTTTCAGCTACTTATAGATTTTTTTGTAGTTTAATATTGGTGCATGTTTCTTTCCACCTGACTGCTCTGTGCCTTGTGCTTGAGCTCTGGGAAAACTGTTTCTGCTCTTTGATAGTTTGTCATCTTCTTAAAGATCCCTGGGGTTT
The DNA here is from genome assembly GCF_903995425.1 of Onychomys torridus. Classification (NCBI taxonomy): domain Eukaryota; kingdom Metazoa; phylum Chordata; class Mammalia; order Rodentia; family Cricetidae; genus Onychomys; species Onychomys torridus. The sequence goes on from NC_050453.1 coordinate 81,658,598, forward strand.
ATCTGATTGAGCTTTAGTCACTGTATTCATTACTAAAGGGAGAGAATGACAGGGACAGAGGGAGAGAAAATGACACAAACCTTCTCTAGTACGTTAAATTCTCCTTTTATGGGTCAGGGCCTAGTGGCCGTGAAATTCTTACTGTTTATAAAATTCTAACAATGATTATTTTGCTCATTTCTTTTTCTTTTTCTTTTCTTTATCTTCCCTTTCTTTCCTTAGTGGGGGAAACAGATTAGAAGCTGCCCACAGCATCAGTTGGTTTATGTCTCTTTGTCCAATTTTCTACTTTTCAAGCACTGTGAGGAAGAAAAGATGGGGTGGGGGCAAGGCAAATTCTGCTGGAGAGAACAGCTTGTTTTCTTTTCATTATTATTATTATTATTATTATTATTATTATTATTATTATTATGTTTTAATTTTACACATCAGCCATGGGTTCTCCTGTCCTCCTCCCTACCACCCCCATCCCCACCTTCCCCCCATCCCCTCCCCTCCATTCCATCTACTCCAGGGCCTGTTTTCAATGTAGGCAGAAAGGCTTCTCACCACTGCCTTCACCCTGCTATGGATGCAGATATGTAAATGTGATAATACAGGGATATGAATTTGAAAGGTACTCTATATCAAGGGCAGAAGACACCCAGTTCTAATCAACTCACCACAATGATTTTTAATGTTCACAGCATCTGTTTATTTTCATAGCAGAAATCATTTGCTTTATGTGGAAACAGATGTATCTGTGAATATTGCACCAACAATGTCCCCACCCTGGAGTAAAGCAGCACTTTACAGTTGTTGCCTGAGACTTTGCCTAAGTGCACAATTAGTGAACAACGAAGAACTCATTATCTCTTTCATCTTTACAGCCAAGCAAACAAACTATTAAGACTGGTGTTGTCAAAATACACACAAGCAAAATCAAATCCACATAAACACACATAGCACTCTTCTCAGGTTCCCACGATGGGGAAAGCATCTGTTTGTTGTCTTATGAGGTACACGAAAATACTCCTGGAAGTCATTATTGTCTTGATATCCAGTGACTCTGATAATACATATATATGAGAGAGAGAGAGAGATGGGGATAGAGGGTGGGAAAATAAATTACATTTAGTTGCATGTACAATCACATTTTTGTATGATGTTCTAATTTTCTTATTTTACTTTTAAAATTTTATTTTATTTTATGATATATGTGTTCATTCATGTTTGTATCTGAGGAGGGCAGATATGTGTGTGTGTGTGTGTGTGTGTGTGTGTGTGTGTGTGTGTGTGTATTCTTATATATTTATATATGTATTGTTGTACCCATTTTGCAAAACCCCCAGAGACCACCAAGGATCCAGTTTCCAATGCAAACACATAAGGGTCCTTTCATTGTCAGGTTCAACCTGGACCACTGCCAGGCAGATGGAGGAAAAAGTGGCAGTGGCCTCAAGGCCAGGTGTAGAGAGTTTTTATAGGGAAAACACCGCAAGCCATGAATTACATGTTTTGGCAATTTGGGATTAGTAGAAGGGACATGAGGCAAGGTGATTTGGGGGAACTATTGGCCTAGACTTTGGGCATGAAACCATATTTGAAACTATTGGGTTATACTTTTTGGTGGGCAACCACAACTTGCTGAGCAGGATTATCTGGGCTGCTTAGCAGGATTATCTAGAGAGCTTCAAAGGCCATAAAATGCAGACATAATGTCTGCAGAAGCACACTGACTTGTATCTGTTTGAGTTGTCAAGGCATATTCCTGAGGTCCTTCCAGGAACAGCAAGTGGTCTAAAATGGTGGCCCTAACCTAAGATGGTGTCTGTATGGCCTTCACAGTATAATTATGTATTTATATATGTATACATACACATATGTGTGTGTGTGCACGTGCGCGCATGTGTGCATGAGGTTTTTTGTTCCACCAGCTCACTCACATATAACCACACAGAGACTTATTATTAATTATAAATGCTTGGCCTATAGCTTAGGCTTGGTACTAACCAGATATTACATCTCAAATTAACCCATATTTCTTATCTACATTCTACCACATGATGGTAACTTTTTCCAGCACAGCATGTTTATTGCATTTCTCTCCACATCTCTGGCAACTCTGCCTTCATTCTTCCCTGGACTCTTTGTCCACAAGTCCCACCTAACTTTTCCTGCCTAGCTATTGGCAAGTCAGCTCTTTATTAAACCAGTGAGAGTAATGTATTCACAGTATACAAAAAGATTGTTCCATATCTATCTATCTATCTATCTATCTATCTATCTATCTATCTATCTATAATGTATATATGTATAGTTTGTTACTACCCACAGATTCAGGCATACTGGGGAATGGACATTATCAGAGGATGATTCCAGTATGAGAGGGTGTGGGAAGCTCATCTTTCAAGTTAGATGTATCAGTCCTGAACATCAGTTTCTTCCCCCAGTGGCATAAATTGGGTCACAGGACACTAAGGGCACATATTCTGGGCTGTAGCACATCACCGTCTCAGTATAGTATCCTCATTGCTTGTTTTCCTGTTCTAGGCAGATGAAGCACAGTGCCCTCCTTAACACTCTTCAGGTGGTACAAGCACACTCTGAACCCTACCTCTTTGACCTTGCTGTCCTTTCCACTGCCATGTGCTGCTCCAATGACTTGTCACCTTTTTTAGAAAGCGAAGAGAGGCCCTTGTCCCTCCTTGACACTCCATATTCTCTTTTTAATTTTTTTTCTCTGTGGAACACTTTTTGAACTGGTGATTATCTGCTTATTAACTTCCCAACACTAAAAAACATAAAGAATACACCTTTGTCTTCTTCTATCTATCTGCCTGATGTTTGGTTAAGTCATGATCAGGCAGTTCCTGAAATATGGTGTATTTATTGAATAAATGCATGGATTTCTTCATTAAAAAGTAATTTTGAAATAGAGCAGTGACCCAAATGTACTAAGAATTGAAAAGTAGTTAAAAGACTATTTAGCTTAAATTCTCTAGTGAAAACTCTAATTCACAAGGGTGATATTCAGGGTTATTAAAGGATATATGAATGTATTCATCCATGACAAATAACTAAAGATTCTGTAGAGACATAAAATCTTAACATATCCACACATTTAATTATGTATTCAAGCCAGATAAAAATGAAATAATATTAATTTCTTGCTTATGTAATAGCACCATTCCATGTGTTCTTACATTTTTTGATTAGTAAAGTCTGGCCTCTTGCAGAGGAGTGATTGTTCTTCCTTGTGACCATATTTTAAATTTGAAGACTTTTCACTTCTGTGTGGCTCAGTGCCAGGTTATAAATGGCCAGGGATTTCTGAAATAGTATGAGTAGGAGAGTTTATTATATTAAAAATTCTTAGTGTGACCTACATTCACACATTTGAGTTTTAAAATATTCAATATAATTTGGTATCATTTAGCAAAACAATTAGAGATTAAAATGTTATTTCTGAGGGCAATTTTTAATGAGTATCTATGCCAAGTGTTCATTTAACTCAAGTCAAATAAAGTTACTTAAAGAAAACTCACAAATCTTTTCTCCCAAATTCCTCCTTACTGGTATTCTAATCCAAAGAATTACATAATTAATGATGAATGTCTTCACCTTTTATCATACACACAGTGAGAAGTAATGATGTAACATTCTATTCTAGGCTCCAGTTTCAATCAAAGAAGTAGAACAAGAACTAAAGAGACAGCTATGTGGTCAAAAAGGCTTGGTGCACAAGCTTGAGGACCCAGGTTTGAATCCCTGACACCCATATAAACATCCTGAAACTCCACAATGGAAGGGGTAGAAACATGGGGTTGCTAGGGATTAGTTTCTGGGAATTAGCACAGTTGCCTGTTCAGTGAGAGACCTTATCTCAGGATAATAAGTCAAAGAGTGACAGTGTAACACAGCAGACACTCTCCCCTGGCCTCCTCTGCACAAACGAGTCCAGGTGTGTACCTGTATACACACACAGAGGCGTCCAACACACACACACACACACACACACACACACACACACACACACACACCGCACAGGAGAGAATCACAGCCTTTAATCTTAGGAAAATAACATACAAGGGAAGTATAGTAAGGATGTCATAGAGGAACATGTAGTTCAAAGATGGAAGACAAAGGCACAAAATCAAGCTTTCACACCTCCTCTCCATGTATTTCCACCACAGTGGGACTGTAGTCTACCTCCCTGTGGCCATTGTAATTCAGAATGTTTCATTCTTAACACTGCCTTTGACTTCATAATTTTGGATTTCTTTTACTTAAAGCTGATTACATTCTTTCTCTGACTTTCAACTCTTCATATGTACACTACAAATTATGATTTGTATTTTGTGATAGGATAAAACAAAGAAAAATGGGTTAAATCTTAAGAACAAGTTCTATGGCTTGCTGCACATAGCTGAGGTTTTTGTTGTTGCTAATGTTCCAAACTCAAGATACTATCTGTATTTACTAGATTCAGCCCTGCCACATTATTCATCCTTCATTCTGACATTTCATGGACGAGCGAAAGACACAGGAATGATACTGAATGAATTTACACATGAACGTTACTTTGGACTGTGAAGATAAAAGATTTGGTTGACACTGCAGGTACAGGCCCCAGTTGGGGGAAATGGACAAACTCAGTGCATTTGTCAGTGCTTGTTGAAATTCAAAACATCCAACATCACTGATCTTCAAATGCATTTGCAAATGCATTTTCACTTAACTTTTTGAATCACAGGTAATTTAAAAGAAAAATTCAGCTAAGTAGTTTGAGTTAATTTACACTTACATTATCAAGATGCCATTTTCTAAGCTTTTTAAGCAGTTTTAACAGCATCCAGTTCATTTAAGAGCAGTGAGGGAAATATATGTAGTATACTCACAGGAAAGGGACTTTTACATGTTATGAACAATCAATCTTAAAATACATATGTAGAGGAAGGTGACATGGCTGAATGGGTAAAATGCTTGTAAAGTAAGCAAGAAGACCTGAGTTTGCAACACCAGCACTTACATAAAAGCTGGGCACAGAGAGCTTGCCTACAATGCCATTGCTAAAGTAGGAGAGACAGACAAACCTCTTGGGCTCTCTTGCCAGTCAATTTAGCTTAACTGGTGAGCTGAGGTTCAGGAAGAGATTCTGTATCAAAAATATGGTGGAGAGCAAGTGAGGAAAATACTTAACATCATCCTCTTCCTTCTAGATATATGCCTACCTGCACACACACTCACATACACACACACTAAGTATATAGTGATGTCACAGGTGAAATCTGCCTATGAAGAATTAAATATTCTCAAATAGAAAAAAAATCTTTCTCTTTTACTTTATCATACTCACAGAATGTATCCTTATTACTTGTGCACATATTATTTTACATAGGGTGAAGGATGAAGGTTCATGAAAAAATTAAGAATGCTAATCTGCAGACTTTAAAATAAGAACTTGTAGGTCCAATATAATAAAACAAATTATAATTTGAAAAGAGTGAGCAATCATTCTCCCAGGCCCCATCACTTAAGCTAATCTTTATCACTGCACTGGAATGCTAGCTACAGCTTCCCTTCTGCCTGTTCCTATCTCCTATGGAACCCACATCATTCCTGACCTATTTCTCTCCATTATTTGCTTTGTCCCAGCACTCAAATCAGGTAGACTGCCCCTGCTCAAGCACAGGGCATACCTGTTAGAAAATAAGGTAGGTTTTCTGTAGACCTTCTTCCCTCCCTCTGTCCCTAAGACCCAATCACTCAGGCTCATCAATAGGGTCATCTCTGTTGTGCTGACCAGATAAAGCTCAGAGCTTGCTTTCCCATGTGTTGCAGCTGTTCATGAGGTCAGCTCTCTCCCCTGCTTGGCTGAGTTCTGCCCACCCATGATGCATGGTGTGGGGTGGGTGCTTTGTTTGAATAGGTGGGCTGGGGTTAGGACCCCTGGCCCCTGCTTTGAGTTTCATATGGTAATGGAATTGTGTTTCACAAAGGAAAATTTTAAGGGTGGAAGAATTATGACTTTCTCTCCCTCTGCCTGTAAACACACACACACACACACACACACACACACACACACACAGAGAGAGAGAGAGAGAGAGAGAGAGAGAGAGAGAGAGAGAGAGAGAGAGAGAGTTGTTAAAGCATTTATGTTCATGGAAAAACGTCAAGGCATTATTAAAATAATTCCTTTTTTAAAATCAAGAATGTGCTCCATAGTAATAGAATATTGACAACAAAGGTATAAGAGATCTGAGAAGAATTCTAATAGGGGCACATGGATAAAGGGCAGAATGATCGTATCTGTTGTCTGGATTTCAAACTGGTGAATCACTGTGAAGAATTCTCAAAAAGCTAAAAATAACTGTGCCTTATTGTCAGCAATGCCAGCCCTTGACATATGCCCAAAGGATTCAATTTCCTACTCCATAGATAGTTGCTCTTCCATGAACATGCTGCTCTGTTCACAATAGCCCACAAGTGGATATAACTTAAATGCCCTTCAGTGATGAATGAATGTATAATAAAAATTAGGACACAACAGAATATTTTTCACCTGTAAAGAAAAACAAAATTTGCACATGAATGGATAGACCTAGAAAATAGTATGAGGAATGAGATATCTGAAGTCCAGAAAAAGAGACATTGCATGTTCTCTCCCTTTTGTGGTCTCAAGCTCCAAATTTTCATATTTGAATATAAAACCTGAAATAACTACAGAGTCTAGTGAAGTAAAAGGGGACTACAGAGTTGGTGTTAGAGTGAACTAACTAGATACAAGTGATAAGACAGGAAAAATGGCGAAGGAGACCAATTGGGGAAGAGTATTGGAGGTCAATATAGACGAGGGAGGAAGGATGTAAATATCACATTAAGTGTTTGAAAAATCCATAAGAAATCATAATATTCTTATTTAACTAAAATTACATATAACATATATAAGAATGGGTGTACACTTATGCACGCATAGTTTAAATGAAGTTAGGTCATTTAGGATAGTAATGCCTTAAAGGCTCAAAAGCTCCTCTAAAGCTAGTCTGACAGTCACCCAGCATCAGGCATAAGAAAGTCCTTTTTGAATTGTTGCTCAGTATTGTTCAAGGGACTGCCAGAATATTATAAGCTACTGTTTGTTGTTGCCTTTGGTTGCCTCCTAGAGGTTGAAGTTAAATTCCTGTTGCTTAAAACACGATGTTCTTCAGACACAGGAGTCAGCAGACTCCATTTGGTTCTGACTCAAATGTCTTCTTGGTGACTAGCTTTCATGGTAACAGAAAGTGTTATGAAAGCTGCCAAGAAGGGAATCAATCAATAGTTCCACACAGTTGTGACATCTGTGAACCCCAGCAATAACCAGCATGACAAGTAGTCCTAGGGGGGAATGATGGCATTCATATCTTTGTGGTAACAACTTAAGAATTTAGGATCTCCTCGCTGGGTGGTGGTGCAACATGCCTTTAATCCCAGCACTTGGGAGGCAGAGCTAGGCAGATCTCTGTGAGTTCAAGGACAGCCTGGTCTACAGAATGAGATCAAGGACAGGCTCCAAAACTACCCAGAGAAACCCTGTCTCAAAGAAAAAAACAAAAACAACAACAACAAAACAACAACAAAAAAGAACTTAGGACCTCTGCAACAAGAGGAAAATCATGCTTGGTGTTTGAAATTTAGCCAACTCTGCAGGGCTAGTGAGGTCATGTGTCTTAGAGGAGAATCTAGTACAACTGACACTATACTAAACCAGCAGAATCCCTACTGCAATCTAAATACTTCTCCTTATACCCACAGATGAGCATGGTTCTCACCTCCTCCCCAAGATGCTTCTCTTTGCAATAGATAGACTTCATTACAGAATACTTTAGTGTATCAAAATGTATAAAACAACTGAATGTGGGGTATTTAGCTCTAATGGGTACATCTACCAAACATCCTAAGGCTTAGAGAACACACGGTAGAAGAAGATCTAGAAAAATCCTAAGAGCTAGAGGATCAGGAAATATGCTGTGGGATTTGTATCTCCTAGAAATGGCAGAGAAGCTAATATCCATGGCACCTAAATAATATGTCTTCCTAAACAAATCTGAACAATGACAACACCAATAGACACACTACTATGGAATGGAGAATTCTCAAGACAAAGAACTATGGGCAGCTAAGGAATACTGCTGGGAAGTTTAGTCTTCTTTAGGAGAGATCTCTCAAGTTGTTTATTCAATACCAAATGGTCAGCCCTGAAGTTACAGACGTGTGTGTGTGTGTGTGTGTGTGTGTGTGTATGTGTGTGTGTGTACATGTAACATTAAACAGTATCGTTTTACATTTATATATTTATGTTCAATTAAACAGTAGATAACTATGAATTTGAAAAGGATTGGGGTGGTAGACAATGGAGGGGTTTGAGGCAGGAAAGAGAAGGGAGAAATGTTGTAATTACATTGGTATCAAAATGATACTTAATATTTTTGAGAATTTCTTATTGAGTACTATATTTTCATCATTTTGTTCCCCTCTCTATCCCCTCCAACTTCTCCTATATCCCTCTAAAAATTATGATCTCTTCATATATATATGAATATGTATATATAACTTTTATAAAAGTTATATACTTTTATAATAAATACACATATGTATTTTATATACATATCATTATATGTATCTTTTATACAGACACAGATAATTTATACAATCCAACTGTATATACTTAGCGTTGCTAATCTGCTCATGTATCTATTGGTGAAATTATTAAGGCCACTCCACGTAGTTAAAAGGGAGGTTTATTTTGTGGGGTAACTAATAAATGAAGGGATAGGTTGTAGGGTCTGGCAAAGGTAAGGCTCAGTCTGGCGGTGTTCTCTGGAGAACTCTGCTCAGTCTACCTCCTGCGTCCAGAGTCCCAGAACCAAAAGCGAGAGACCTCCTCTCTATCTTGGGTCTTCTGCTTCCTCCTCCACCCTGCCTTGTGGGCATGACCATTACCAAAACCTCAATGGGGTTTGGAACTTCCAGGCCAATGCTGGGATGGCTATCCACTACATGTATCTATACTCACCACTTGGGATTGGGATTGGATAATTTTAACAATGTTCTTTATATATTCTGGATATTAGCCCTCTTTCAGATGTGAGTTGGTGAAGACCTTTCCCATTTTATAGGCTTTCGCTTTGTCTTGTTGACTGTGTCCTCTGCTTTACAAAAGCTTCTCAGTTTCAAGAAGTCCCATTGATTGACTGTTTCTCAGTGTCTGTGCTACTGGTGTTATATTTAGGAAGTGATATCCCATGCCAATGCATTCAAGACTACTTACTTTCTCTTCTATCAGGTTCAGAGTAACTGGATTTATGCTGAGGTCTTTGATCCACTTTGACTTAAGTTTTGTGCATGGTGACAGATATGGATCTATTTGGAGCCTTCTACACATTGACATCCAGTTATGCCAGCACCATTTATTGAAGATGCTTTCTTTTTTCCCTTGTACAGTTTTGACCTCTTTGTCATAGGTGTGTGGATTAATGTCAGAGTCTTCAATTCCATTCCATTGTTCCAATGTTGGTTTGTATGCCAGTACCAAGCTGTTTTTATATTACTGTAGATCTATAGTAGAGTTTGAGGTCAGGGATCGAGATACCTCCAGAGGTTGTTTTATTGTACAGGATTCTTTTGGCTAACCTGGGTGTTTTGTTTCTCCATATGAAGTTGAGTATTGTTCTTTCCAGGTCTGTGAAAATATTTTTTGCGTTTTTATGGGAATTATTTTGAATCTGTATATTGCTTTTGGTACAATTGCCATTTTTACTATGTTAGTCCTGCCTATCCTTGAACATGGAAGATATTTCCATTTTCTGACATCTTCTTCAATTTCTTTTTTCAGGAACTTAAAGTTCTTGTCATATAGGTCCTTCACTTGCTTAGTTAGGGTTACCCCAATGTATTTTATATCATTTGTGGCTATTGTAAAGGGTGATGTATCTCTGATTTCCTTCTCAGCCTGTTTGTCAATTGTATATAGGAGGGCTACTGATTCTTTTGAGTTGATCTTGTATCCTGCTCTGTTGATGAAGGTGTTTATAAGCTATATCTGTTCCTTGGTTGAATTTTTGGAGTCATTCATGTATGCTATCATGTCAACTGCAAAAAGGGAAAGCTTGACTTATTCCTTTCCAATTTGTATTCCCTTCATCTCCTTATGTTGTCTTATTGTTCTGGCTAGAACTTCAAGTACTATATTGAATAAGTATGGGGAGTTCGGACAGCCTTGCCTTGTTCCTGATTTTAGTAGAATTGCTTTGAGTTTCTCTCCACTTAATTTGATGTTGGCTTTTGGCTTGCTGTGAATTGCCTTTATTATGTTTAGGTATGTTCCCTGTATTCCTGGTCACTCCAAGACCTTTATCATGAAAGATCGTTGGATTTTGTCAAATGCATTTTCTGCATCTAGTGAGATGATCATGTGGTTGTTTTTTTTTTTTTTTTTTTTTAATTTGAGTTTGTTTATATGGTGTATTACATTGATAGAGTTTCGTATGTTGAACCACCCTTGCATCCCTGGGATGAAGCCTACTTGATTATGGTGGATAATTGCTTTGATATGTCCTTGCAGTCTGTTTGCCAGTATTTTATTGAGTATTTTTGCATCAATGTTCATGAGGGAGATCGGTCTATAGTTCTTTTTCTTTGTTGCATCTTTGTTTGGTTTAGGAATCAGGGTAATTGTAGCCTCATAGAAGGAGTTTTGTAATGTTCCTTCTGCTTCTATTGTGTGGAACAATTTAAAGAGTATTGGTATGAACTCTTCTTTGAGGATCTGGTAGAATTCTTTGCTGAAACCATCTGGTCCTGGGCTCTTTTTGGTTGGAAAACCTTTAATGACTGATTCTACTTCCTTAGATGTTAGTGGACTATTTAATCAGTTTATCTAGTTTTGATTGTAACTGTAATTCTTGCTTGATAATTGTTCTAATATATGTGATTTTACAAAGTTAAAGTCAAAACCTTCCTTTTTACTTAGATAGAAAAGGGGAAGTGCTGTGGGATGACTTACTGTATGTTGTGAACATGTGTTGTCCCCGTTGGCTAATAAATAAAGCTGCATTGGCCTATGGTAGGGCACCATGGAGCCAGGTGGGAAAATCCAAGAGAGATAATGAAAGGAAAAAGGAGACTAAGAAGAGATGCCAAACTGCCGTCCAATAGCAACATGTAATGTGACACATGGAATGCCATGGAATAAGTGGTGATACATACATTAGTAGTTATGGGTTGAGTTAAGTTGTAAGAGTTAGCTAGCAAGAAGCCTGAGGCAATTGGCTATAGAACTGGTAATTGATGTAAGCATCTATGTAATTATTTTATAAGCAGCTGCAGGACTGGGTAGGACACAGGAAAATTTTGATCAACAAACTCCCTCCACTCATGGCTCAGGGACCTATGGGGAAATGAAGGAAGGAAGAGCTAGAGGTGATGAGAGACTCTAAGGAAACTGTGTCTAACAGGTACAACAGGACTGATGTGTTCACCAAAACTGTAGCAGCAGTCATAAAATATGCCCAAGTTTAAGCTAGAGGGGTTCCCAGCACTGAGAGGGGAAGTGGACACAGTTTCCTAACTCCAACCAAGAAGCATTCTGCAAGTGATACCCCCTGGAAAAGAGAGTATCAGTTTTCTGTTTTCTCCAATGGAGTGTCACTGGGTATATCAGCCACACTCCAGGGCAGGCCCCATGCCCAGGAATACTTGGGCCATATAAAATTACTTCAGTGGTATTCTTATAGACTTTTTGTTTCTTACTTGCTTTGGTTTGTCATTTTTTAGTCTGATTGATCTTTTACTTGTTAATTTTGATCTCTGTTTTTGTGTGTGGTGGGACTTGTCTCTTCCTTTTATTTTATCTGTATTTTCTTGTTATTTTTTTAGAGAGAGAGAGGATGTGTGTATGGGTGTACCACAAGAGTGTAGTGTCGTGGAGTTGGAGTTATAGGTGGTTAGAGGCCACCTGATGCAGGTGCTGGGAACTGAACTTGAGTCCACTATAAGAGCAATACATGCTCTTAACCACTGAAACATTTCTCTGTCCTTTACAGCTGAACATCTTTATTTGCTAATATATATTATAAAATATTCATAGGCTACTGTTATGAGTAAAAGCAACACTATGAATATAGTTACAATTAATTTTTTTATTAAAAAATCATTAAAATTAAACTATAATACTTTTTTCTCACCAATATTCAGTATATGGAACTTGAGATTATGAGTAATTTTGATTTTTTTAAAAAATATGTAATTTATTATTAAACATTATTTTGAATATTATGCTTGCTTTCACTTTTGTTTTTATCTATATGTTTTAATATTTGATGTTCTAATCTCATTAATTTTTACATTACATTGTAGTGGATAGCCATCCCAGCATTGGCCTGGAAGTTCCAACCCCCATTGAGGCTTCAGTAATGATCACGCCCACAAGGCGGGGCAGAGGAGGGAGCGGAAGACCGAGGAGCAGGAGGAGGTGGCTCTCTTGGTTCCAGGACGTTGGATGCTGGAGGTAGACCAAGCAGAGTTCTCCAGAGAACACTGCCAGACTGCCCTATACCTTTGCCAGACCCTGCAACCTACCCCTTCATTTGTAAGTTACCCCACAAAATAAACCTCCCTTTTAACTACGTGGAGTGGCCTTAATAATTTCACCAATATTACATATTTTATATCACTTAAAATTTCATTTAAAATTAGTTGGGGGATGCTGAAGAGACAGTTCAAAGTTGAGAAAGGATGCTAGCAGAGGACCTGAGTGTGGCCCTGGGACACATGTCTGGTGATTCACAACTGCCTCTAACTCTAGCTGCAGAATATCTGATTTCTTCTTCTGACCTCTGTGGCATCCACACTCATGTGCATACACAAAGGTAAATGCATGCATGTGTGTATGCGTGTTTGTGCATGCACACACACTCACACACACACAGAGAGAGGGAGAGAGAAAATGAGAGAGAGAGAGAGAGAGAGAGAGAGAGAGAGAGAGAGAGAGAGAGGTACTTATAATTTAAAACAAAATAAATCTTTAAGAAATGAATTAGAATGCCAGGACTCATAAGTCTATGAGGAAATAGCATATGCTTTGCATTATCCTTTAAATATTCATAGACTAGTGATTGAGTTTGCCCTCTTCCAAAGCAGAAATAATGTCACAGTGATCAGCAGGCTATGATGAAAGTGTTCATCAATGCAGACCATCTGAGTGTTAACTGTGCTGCATGGTGTCACTACTTCAGATATGAAATTTCCTAAAAGTGATGTAAGAAATGTCCAGAATCGCATGTCCTATACATGAAGATGGACTGTGTAGATGACTGTATTAATGTGGCATTCTTTACTTCTACTCATTTATTGTGTTTCCTTCTAATAATGGTGATTCTCTAACCTTCTCTGTAATTACTCTTTATGATATTGTATAATGTTTAAAATGTTTTAATTTGAATTTTGTGTTAAGCATGCTCCATTTCTCTGATACCCATTTTCCTTATTACACACAAGACCATTTTGGCAGGTCAAGTGACTTGCCCTAGATCAAACAAATAATAAAGTAGAATTGGCTAGGTTTTGATCTCAGTTTTCTGTGATTTTTTGCTTCAGCTTACGTCTCATCTGTCAGCATGCATCAGCATCATTGTTCTTATAGAGGATTCAAGAATACTAAAGAGAGTCTAATAGTGCAAGACTCTTCATAACTTTCCAGTTCCTTACAGCATTAAGATTCACAGGCTGCGAGCTCATCTTTGGTGGCCAATCTGACTCTGTAGATTTTTTTTTCTCCCAAAAGAATGGAAAAAAATGTATATTTCAGCTTGACTTCTGACTTTCTTTTTATTCTGTCAGATGTTGTCTTTATTCTTTGGAATTTCTTAATACCAGTTAATTCCTCACCCAGTTCTTGCTGAGCCTGCCATATTAATAATGACGTGAAAGATCTTATTTTAATACACTGAGCAAAGAAATTCTCTCTAAATATTCACAGAAGCAGAATCTGGACTTTCTGTTAGTAGACATGCCACCTGGGACAGGATTCTATTTCTAGAAATCTCTAATTTTATTGCTGAGGATAAAGTCCCTGAGGTGTTTTAAGCCTTGGATTCTTTTTTGTTAAAATGGGGGCAATACCCACTTTATGGCTGCTGAATGAACTCCTGGAAACTACACTGAACTTATCAGTCACCAAGTTGGTAAAACCACATAGATGTCTAAAATGCCAAGAGATGCTGGTGAGCATGATGATGATATTTTGAAATCAAATATCTATGATGACATTTATTGATATAACGTGGGCATCATATGGAATACTATAAAATGTTGACTCTATGAGACAGACATGTGGCTACACACAGGTGATTCACTTCAGAGTTCACTGAAGAATTTATAAAAGCTTGAGAGCTTGTAAGAAAACTCAAAAAGAACTACTGTTTGGAACGTGCAAGTAAGTGAAGAAGTTTCTCCAAGAGCTAAATTATATCTTACACGTGACCCAACAACACTAATCCTTGGATTTTACCCAAAGGACTGCAATGAATATAACACAAGATACTTCCTTTTGCTGTTTACAACAGTAATATTCACAATGGCTAAATAACAGAACCTAGGTCTCCATCAACACATGACAGAATAAAGAAAATGTGGTGAATATACACATGTATGTTTAGGCACAAATAATAGTGCCACATAATTTTCAGGAAAATAGGCAAAACTCAGATAATCATAATTAAGCAAGTTCAGTTATGCTCAGAAAGATAATTATTAATTGTTTTCTCTCATGTGTGGTTACTAGATTTTTTATAAATACATAAAATTGTTTATATATGTGTGTCATAAAAGCAGAAATCAGATTATCTATGGGAATAAAGGGAACTTAGGGGAGTAGAGGAATATGTGTAGATATATTCAACATAATATGTAGTTATATAAATATTTTAAAAATAAATATATTTTATTTAAGAGAAAGAAAGGAAAACCTACCAGGGTGTGATGAAAAATCTTTTGGCTACAACTTGTAGGTCTCTTTTGTTTCATTTTCCAGATTTGTGAGACAGTATCTTATATTGTGGAGCCTAAGTTAACAGCTGACCTACACTCCCTATGCAGCCAAGGATGTCACTGAACTCCTGGCAGTCAATGTATTATGATTAAAGGCACTCATCACCAGAATTGGCATATTATTAGGTCTCAAGAGACAAAAGCTGCAACTAGAAGAGAAGTGTATGCAACTATCTAACAGCTTCTACCAACAATGGAGGAAGACTTTTGTCCTGTGATCTCAAAGAACTCTGGGAGAAGTGAGTTGACAAAACAGGCTATACGTGACATTAGATGACTTGGATACTAAACAAGGTTGGCAAATGAATTATATGAATTATAAGATGAAGGTGATATAAATTGTGTTTTGCTTCACACCTGAAATTCTAGTATTTGGGAGGTACAGGTAGGATTATTAGGAATTCAAGCATATCCTCAGCATTATAGCATATGAAAGACTAACCTGAGATATTTGAGATAATAGCTCACCCATATAACACACAGAAAAAATTGGGAGTCATGTGACCATAGACATGATTATTTTAATTTGATGGTTTGTGTAAGGCACATACCATTTGTAATGTAAAAAAATGGAAGAATTGATTTCTTCATTTGTGATGTTGTGGAAAACCCAACCAAGTGTGAATGAATTGTCTTGGTTGTAGTGTTCTAATTACATGTGTTCTTTACATGTGTTCTAATTACATCTATGGGCTTGCTTTAAAATAGAATAATAGTGCAAGAAGGAAAGAGAGATGAAGACAGTGCAGGCTTTGTTTGGGTAAAGGTTTACTGGGTATCTCTGGTCCAAGAAACCAAAAGTCTCACCATCCACTAACACATACTGGAGTAGTTATAGGGCAGAAAAGCAGAAGAGCCAAGACAGTGAAGGTTGAAAAGTTTTTTGTTTGGGATCTGCAGCTAGCCTTTGCTAAGCTAAGCAGTGAGTTAAAGAATGTCAGGTGATCTATGAACGTCTCTCCAGCAAGCCATGAGTAGGGATACATAGTGCAGTAAGGTCCAGAATCTAAAAAAAAAAAAAAAAAAGTTCTGGAAATCAAATTACTTTGATAATGGAAGATCTTTACAAAATGTCCTGACTGTTTCTCACACACAGTCCCAAGTAGGATGAAATGGTTCTCACTTTAACTGAAACACACATCATCATCATCATCATCATCATCATCATCATCATCATCAGTAGCACTCCCCTCAGATTTGTGCTTGAGAACTTTGACAAAACAACGACAGGCAGCACTGGGCCTAGACACTTACACCAAATTATCTCTTCAACATCCTGCAACTTGCTAATTGCCAATCAAGGGATGTTATATAAGGCTCCATCCCTCCTGCCTCCCTCAGATATAAACAGACTTTTAATTGAATCTAGAAGTGAAAAACCAGTCTGAGATTTGGTCTTCAGAACAAGCCTTGAAATTTTCCATTTTTTTCATGTTTTTAAAATGCATTTTAGAGACAAGGAAATTTTGGCCAAGGTTCATGAAACTTGTTAATTAATATTCATGGCATGTCAAATATCAACCTCTGAAAACAACTTTGTTTCTTTAGTCTTTATGGAAAATAAATATGAATTCATTTTTAAAAACAGAAGAAAAGAAAATTAAGTTTCCATGTGCAATTAAAACTATTAACTCAGCCACATTGCACACCAGCTTTAAGAAGGATATTAAGTGGAGTTTAAGCCATGTGTAATGAGATTCCTCAAATGGCAAAAAATGGTTTGTTCCTGCTCTGTTTTCTTTATCATTTGTCTATGTGTGTTGCATGTGTGCATTTGTATGTTTGTGTTATATAAGTGGGGTGTGTGTGTGTGTGTGTGTGTGTGTGTGTGTGTGTGTGTGTTTCTGTGTGGTATGTGTGTATTCATATGTGCACTCCTGTCTTCACAAAGGATAGCATCAGCTGTCTTCTACAACTCTTTACCTTATTTCTTATTTCTTTGAAAGGTCTCTCACTGATTTATATTTTAGTGTTAGGCTGGTGGCCAGCACACTCCAACAACTGTACTGTCTCCTCCTCCTGGCTACAGAATTAGTGTTAAAGTTGTGTTGAAGCCACATCTGGCTTTTTCTGTAGGTGTTGGGTACCTGAGCTCAGACCCTCATGTTTTTGTAGCAAGAATTCTTACCCATGGGGCCTTCTCTACATCCCATGTTATCTATTCTGGATCTTGATTTTTTTCTAAACAGTAGCTATGTAGAAAAGAATCACATCAGTTAAGGCTTTCATCTATGTTGTGGAATAGAATTTTAAGCTGTGTTACATTTGTTTACCCTGTGGAATATTTGTTTAATGATACAAAGATGGTTTGCATTCTTTTATGTTGCAATTTATTTAATTCTGTGAAGCTGTGTTACTTTGCCTATATAAAACACCTGATTGGTCTAATAAAAAGCTGAACACCCAATAGTAAGGCAGGATAGAGGACAGGTGGGGCTGGCAGACAGCAAGAATAAACAGGAGGAGAGATCTGGAGGGAAAGATCAAGGAGCAAGAGTACAAGGAGAGGAGGATGATAGTGGCCAGCCACCCAGCCACCCAGCCAGCACAGAGTAAGAGTGAAAGTAAGATTACAGAAGAAAAGGAAAAAGCTCAAAGGCAAAAGGTAGATGGGATAATTTAAGTTAAGAAAAGCTAGCTAGAAATAAGCCAAGCTTAGGCTGGGCATTTATACATAATAATAAGCCTCCATGTGTGATTTATTTGAGAGCTGGTTGGTGGGACCCCTGAAAGCTCAAAGAACAAAGAGTAAAGAAAAAAAGAAAAAGAAAGAAAAAAAACATTAAAAAAACTACAAATGTTTTTTCACTAGTCACTATACATAATAAAAATTTTGTTTTCAAATCTAAGGTGTGTTAGAATGGGTAGTATTTTCTGTTATATTATCACATATCTGGTTATTTTGTTCCACTCAGTTAGATGATATACCTATTTACTTCTTTGCAGAGCTCTGACCAAAAGAGTAAAACTACTCTTTTGAGGGTTTTTAAACTTAAAACACTCTGGAAAGAAAGGAATGTTCTACCCCTGACTCGGGGGAGAGAGCAGTTGGGTACAAGAAAAAGGGAGAGGAAGAAGAAGAAAAGAGAGGCGGGGGAGAAAGGGAGAGGAAAACAGAGAGAATATATGCATAAATGTTTGACTGAACTAAAAACAGGAAAGAACATGTGAGTTTAAACATAGTCAGTTTACCTTAATTAATTTTATTTTTTGCCAATAAAAAGATCCAGGAAGTATGCAAATGCAATGGCCAAAAAGGGCAGAATATGACCTGAAAATAGCTGCTTATTTAGAAGACTGCTTATAATTGTAAAGTCAACATGCCTACTCGCGGGCAGCATGGGGGTGGGTGGGTGTTACAAGACCAAGAGCCAAAGGGTTGCCTAGTTATTTAACAGGCCAGTGCTGGAGCTGAGCATCCTTAGCCAACATCCCCACCTGCCTCCATGGGACCTCTCTTTCTGGCCATTAGCAGGCAGAAAAAACTAGGCCCTGGACCTGCTTGTTTGATCTTTAGGTTGGGAGCCTGAAGATGAACCATGACTATTAAAGGCAATATTCCATAGGTGAACTTGCATGGCTCATTTCCTTTCATCTGATTCATTCAGATAATCAGCTGAGAATATGGTCAGTCCATACCTCTTGAGGGTAACATTTTAATTAGAAGAGCACTTTTAAGTTGAATACTAATAAATGCTAAAAAACTTAGCTCAGGAGCTGTGTGGAACAAAAACATATCACCAGTTCATGATTCATCTAGAGAAGAGAGTTTTTCTGACCTTTTCTGCTGCAAAGATCTGAGTTTTCTTCTAGTTTATGTACCACAGCAGAAGCTGTAACGTGGTTAATATTTCTGATATCAAAGAATGAAATCTATTGTTTTTCCAAGGATAAATAGTAACATTTATTAGGAGAATACAGGCTTACTAAGTTTCTTATAATTCACAGATACTGTTTGTGTGTCTACTCATGCCTCTGTGTGTGTGTGTGTGTGTGTGTGTGTGTGTGTGTGTGTGTGTGTGTGTGTTTGTGTAGTATTCCTCTTGTGTGGGATGTATAGGGGCCATATAAACATCTGTGAATATGAAGGACAGAGCAGGGCATTGGCTGTCTTCCTCTATCATCTTTCACCATATCCATGTGTGTGTATAAAATATGTCCATGCACAAGTATATATGTGTTTGTACAATTGTATGTGTGAACTGGATTTGTACATGCCATGGTACACACATGGAGACAGAAAACAACGTCAGGTGTCTGTCTTCCCTTTAATCTTTTTTGAGACTGGATCTCTTTGTTATTTTTCAATTGTTTGTGTCAAACTAGCTGTCCTGCAAGGTTCTAGAGAGTCTCCTCTCTCAGGGTCCCATTAGATCAGTTGCCCAAGCTACATACATGCACAGTAGTTTCACATGTGTTCTGAGGATTCAAACTCATCCTTTCACTTTCCATATTTTTAACTCAATGAGTCACTTCCCCAGCCCTACCTTGACAACCCTGGAGCTCACTGATTCACCCAGACTATCTGGCCAGAATGTCTCTAAATCTGCACCATCAGGATTACAAGCGGGTTATCAGATGAGGTTTATGAGGGTTCTCAGGATCAAACTCAGGGCTTCATGTTTGGGAAGCCAGTGCTTTCCTCACAGAGACATCTCCGCAGACCCATAGAACTGTTTCTCTTTGAAAATAAAGTGGCTACCTATCTTAGTTGGTGTTGCTATTGCTGTGATAAAATACTATGACCAAAAACAGCTTGAGGAGGAAAGGGTTGATTTGATGTACATATCCTGGGTCACAGTGCACTGAGGGAAGCCAAGACAGTAATTCAAGCAGGGCAGGAACCTGGAGAAAACAGCTGATAAAATGCCACAAAGGAGCGCTGCCTATTGCTTCATCTTCAAGGCTTGCTCAGCCTGATTTCTTTCTTTTTTATTTAAATATATTTATTAATTTTTTTCATTTTACATACCAACCCCACTTCCCCCTCCCTCCCCTTCTCCTGCCTCCTCACCTCCCTCCCACTCTACCCCTCAGCCTGATTTATTATACACCCCAGAACCACCTGGCCAGTGGTGGCACCACACTCTTGTGATGGGTTCTCCTACAACAATCACTGATCAACTAGGTAAATGAAATACAGGCTTGTCTATAGGGCAACTGTAGTAGAGGTATTTTCTCAATTGAGGTTGCATTTTCCCAAATGATTTGAGCTTGTAACAAATTGTCACAAAACTTACCACCACACTACATTACATAAGTAAAATCCATGCTGTCATTTTGCCATGGTGTGTGTTCACTCAGTATCTTTGTCACCTTTTAGTAATTTAAAAAATATTTTTAAACATTCATTTTAATATCATGTTGGCTGTTATGGTAATTTCTTCAGTTATCTTGGATGCTACTGCTGTGATTTTGGGGTGGGACACTCTTAACCACACTCATTTATGATTGTAGAATAAGGAAATAAATGTGTACCCATTTGTTCTGACTGTTCCTCATCTCTCTCTGGCCACTCCAGTATCTTCCTCTTTCTCTGTGAACTGCACTCTGTGGAATACAGCAATACTGAAATTAGGCCAACTGATAACCCTCAGCATATCACCTCTAAGTATTCAAGTGAAAGAAAATGTTGGCAGTATCCCACTTTAAATAAAAGCTGGAAATGTTGATGCATACTATCAAAGCTGAAAACACACTTCCTTGTACCAGTTAGGAAAGTAGTAGACTCAAAGGTAGCTTTTCTTTTGTAAGAAGTTCAAATTGCTCTTCACTGGAGCACATTAAGACAGTGAAGCATCCTCTTTGTGGATCCAGATGGTGTCTTAGTAGTGTGGTCAGAGAAGCAGTGGGTGCTGGAGTAGAGGCAGAAGCAAGTAATCCTGAGGACCCAAGACAACTGTTGCAGATGGGTGCATTGCACACCAGTGTCTGTGAAACAGCCTGTTTTTCAAAGATTCCACATCCAGGACCTTCATGTGGAGAGTAGGAGTCAATACCTGGCTTCAAAGTTTCAGAGGACTGACTGAGTCACTCATTAAGGGCTACTCTCCCAACTACTCTCTTCTAAATTGAAACCCATGCTTATTTATCACTTCCAAAATTCTGGCACCATTAAGAATTGTATCCAATCTATTCTGAGTGTGCTTGATGCATAGAAAAGAAAGTCCCCGGCAGTGGGGAGAAGCTTCTGTCACACACATAGCCTGTTGGCAGAGGTGCTCAAGTATGAGACAACAGGAAGTCAAGTTCTCTTCACACCCAGTCCTGGCCTCCAGCAAGGACATTCTCAGGGCTGACACTCTGCGGTCCTTGCCCTATCTGACCAGTTTCTGTCTCCTGTTCTCGCCACTGGGGCATCCATACAGGCTTTCTTATCACAAAATAAATTATATATATATACTCTCTGTCTGGGAATTGGAAAGAGGACTCACACAGAAAAACTGATTAGTGTTCTTGCAGAAAAATATAATTCAGTTCCAAATAACCACATTGGGAGACTTACAACCTTCTAGACCTCCAGCTCCAGGGCATCCATGTCTACTTGGCGACTCCTTGGGCACTTGGGAACTCATGTGTACAAACACATACAGATACATATCATTTACATCATTAAAAATGAAATATACAATATAATTTAAGATAAAAATATTTATTATTAAAAAGAAGTGATATCTTGAGTTTCAAGACAGAGAGATGTATATATTTCTTTTATACTTACAAATACTTACAAATATCACTGAATAATTTCTGTGTTGCTGCTTTTGACACTGTTCTAAAAGAAACTACATTCTAAAAATTAAGGCAGTGTTTCATTATACAATGTCTCTTCTATAGAAGAAATAAATAAATGAATAAAAACAAAAATCCACATTCCTTTCATATAATACATGCAAAGTTAACAATTACTAATGGATTCATTGAATTACTAGAACCAAGACCGTGGAACAAAGGTTCTGCACACTAGCACATGTTTCTCACCATGCTTTCATTTGAATTTTATTTTTAAATTTGAAATTTTCCATTTGTGTTTTTTCTCTTTTCTCCTCAGTTTTCTCTTTTCTCACTCAATTTTAACAAATTTTCCTCATATAATTTCTTCCCCACTGATACTCATTGAATGAAGTCTAATTTTGCAAATCAGTTTTCTTCCCTTCTTCTATTTATTCATGGAAAAACATTATGTCCCAGACTGATACTTCATAAACCTGAAGGACTAAGTTAAGTTCCTCATGTCTTTATTACAGACTTTAGGAAAGGAGATTTTAATACATGGTTGCTGCATGTCAACTACTTCTCACGTCCCCATAACAATCTGCAAGTAATTATCAGTTCCTGCTTCAGCCTCAGACATTGAGAGAGAGAGTTTCAGCCAGACAGTTTCTGGAGCTGTGTCCTTGATTAAGAACACCTTTGAATAATCTCTTCATCCATTTCTGCTCAAAAACAACCCAGAACAGAGCACTTCATGGACATGAATGGTTAACCACATTTCTTTTGTATTTTTATTATGTGTGTTATTTTGTGTGTAGAGAGGCACACAGCATAGATATAGAGGATAAAGGATAAACCTGCAGTCAGCTCAAAGCCCATGCCAGCAATCCCTGTTGAGGCACCAAATGTTGCTGGGTCCTAACATCTCCTTTGCTGGAGGGGGTGAACAAATATAACCACTTCTGATCTCAAATTGTACTACAGAGCCATAGCAATAAAAAACATATGGTATTAGCAGAAAAAGGGACAAATTGATCAATGAGACTGAATTGAAAACCCAGACATAAACACATTTATGGTCACCCATTTTTTTTTTTTATAAAGAAGCCAGAAATACTACTCTAAAAAAGACAGCATCTTCAACAAATGGTGCTGGACAAACTGGATGGCTGTTTGTAGAGGAATGCAAATAGATCCATATATATCACCCTGCACAAAACAAATAAATGAGAGACTTAAAGTTGCAGATTTATCTCAGTGGTACAGTGCTTGCTTGGCCATTGCTTTGCCTTGATTTTGGTTCTCGGCATCAGAGAGAGAGAGAGAGACTATTTTATGTGTTTCTTTTCTATTAGCTGGCAATAAAAGAAGTTCAAATATTAAACACTGAAAAACAAAATTGCATCCTAGAATATTTCCCCTAATATCATGAAATTCAAAATTATGGTCCCTTTTGTGATGAAGGATAAGAGTTGGGAGAAAGAACTTTTCTTCTACAGTAAAGTTGAAAGAAAAATAGGTTCATTTAGTTCACTCCAAAGTGCACAGTAGCCATGAAAGTTACAGAGAAAGCTGGAACAGAGTAGGATGACTGGAGGCAAGGCTAGGGTAGGGGTAGGCTGAGTGATGCTATGATTCTCTCTTTTTCAGAAAAGCTCTCCAGTGGCGAGTGTGAGCATCTTCACGTGCAATTTTCCAAGGTGCCATTCCCACCATGCAAATAATGGCAATCCTTATTGGTCAGTGTTTGTTCTTGAGTGGTTAAGGTGAGCTGATATGCGTACAACTTTTCCTTATGTAATGTGAATTGCATGAGAATGAGGTCAGCTCTGTAATAGTGAATTACATACAATTCTGTTAGCACCTTTTCTTTCCTACTGTTTGAGCAGAATTGAGCTGTGATTTTTCTATTTGGGACATACTATCTGGTCTAGGCCTGAATCGGGCACCCTATCCCTTTCTAGTATGCCAATTCTGCCTTCTGTCAACATTTTTTAATTTTAGAATTAATCTATTACATCTTATGTTTTAATGCTGTCTCTATGAACCATTTTCTGCCAGTCTTACATAAAATACATTAGAATAAATGTCTATCCTTGGCTTTGAAGACTCTGACATGGAGCTCTCCACCTAAGGCAAAATTACAGTAAGGTAACTGATTCTAAAAAAAAAAAATGGAATAATATATTCAAAACATCTGGTAAGAATGGCATTTATTCTATGAACTGTTAATTTGACAATAAAATAGCATGCCATCTCCTCAATTAAATTATCTTCAGTGAGTGTTAACACATTTATAAAATTTTTACATTTACAAACTAGATTATTTTTATCTGAGTGCTAGGGTTAAAGGCCCCACCCCTTCCAAAATGTCTCTATCACCAATTGTCCAGCAGCTCTCAAAACCAGTCACCTGCCTTCAGGAGGCCAATTTAATGACCAAGTAAGAGTGGACAGCAGAGGAAGGAGATTTACTCAATGTGGTCAAATACAAAAGGAAATAAAGAACTGCAGGGACACCACCCCAGTAGCCTAGGTCATTTTCGTGGTTTAACATGGGGTTTTGGTTTAAAACTAGGGCAAGAAATGTGCATTGCTAAACAGTCCTGGTCAGAGTGTGATTGACCCTTCACTGACTTGTTATTCTCCAGGCTCCATTCTTTCCTGCAAGGTGGTTAGCAAGTTGTCAGATGT
This sequence comes from Onychomys torridus, assembly GCF_903995425.1. Lineage (NCBI taxonomy): Eukaryota > Metazoa > Chordata > Mammalia > Rodentia > Cricetidae > Onychomys > Onychomys torridus. Next base: position 81,683,075 of record NC_050453.1, read on the forward strand.
ATAGCCTTCTTTTCCAGGAGACCAGTTCCCCAGCTGGCTGGAAAAAGGCTTCTGTCTTTTCTTCCTCGGGATTCATGATTTGGAGTCGTATAGCCAAAGGGAGAGGCAACAGTATCTCTTGGACATCTTCACACCCATAGGGTGGCTCCTGTGTCCCCACTTGCGTGTCTTACTTTCTTCTACACATGACTATTTTTTTTCTTTAATCCTCATGCATTAGCATATATTAAAATATCTTCAATAAAATCAGCAATTTTGCTTCATCCTAAACTGCTTGCCCCGAAATTATTTTTAGTAAGGAAGTCAAGAACTCCAGTTTGGTCTCAGTTAATTTCTCCAAAACTACAAAGAACACCAGGCTTCTGATGGTGGCAATGTCATGCTGTTTCTCGGTCCCCTTACCACTGATAATTGGATAACTTGAAATGTAAGTTAATATCATTACAGACAAAGCAAGGAGAGAATAGTTTAATTAAGGGATATGGCCCTATGTCCCAGGTCCTCACTCTTTGCCTCACATCTCTGTTTCAATAATTCTAATTGAAACATAAAGTTTTAATGGAGAGGTGGACAGGGTGGTGGGAAAACAGTTTAGACTATTTTAGATCCTGATGAAGATGGTTAATTCACTTAATTAAACTCACTACTTAAGGGAACTGGAAATAAACACATAAATCAAAAGCCACAAGAGATGTCCAGATGCCAGAATTTGAGCTTGATTACCTAGGGAGGGTGATGGAAGTATAATATAAGGTAATATGAAGGTTTCTGTCTATTAAAAATTATAAATAAAGACATATAACCAATTCTGCTTAATATTGTGAATAGATGGAGTTCTTTTGTTTGTTTGTTTGCTTCAATTTGGTTGCTATTAGAGCCTCCAGGATTTGATGAATAGAAAAATAGAAGAGCAGCATCTAGACATCAGGAAATAATTTTACCTGGCATTTAAAGACCAACACTACTTCAAGAATTAGATTAAATAAGTTGGCTAGATTCTCTTAGGAGAATGGGCTGAAGAGGTGGCTCTTTGATCAAGAGAGCTTACTGCTCTCACAGAAGACCTGAGTTCAGTTCTCATCACTCAAGCTCACAACAGCCTGTAGCTCCAACTCCAGAAAATCTGACTCACTTTTCTAGCCTCCATGAGCACTTACAGAAACAGAAGAATAAGTAAGTAAAAGTGAACCATTTTTGTAGTAACAGAGAAGGAATGGCCTGGCAAAGATCTGAGATAAAGGAAAATTAGGATGTTTCCATGTGACATTAGAGGCGGGAGAGAAAAGGAGAAGGAAAGAGAAAACAAACAAATTTAAATAGCTTTGAGGATCTCATGAGAGTATGGACACTGTCATGTCTGCTATTAGGTTCATCTGAGAGCTTTTGTATTAAAAATGTACCAAGGAATCATTTCATAACAATACCTCTTTGTTTAACGTTGCAGGTTGAGCTCATAGCTACTTTTTTTTACTACAGTGACCAAATGTCCAACAAAAGCAATGTAAGGGGCTAAGGTACGTTCCATCTCACAGTTCAGACAGAAACAGTCTAGTAAGGCAGGAGCTTGAAGCAGCGTCTCACATTGCAATGCAGCCAGCTCTCTGCTAGCTTTCTCCATGTACAGAGTTTACAACCCATAGCATGGTCCCACCAGGATTGAGGATGAACCTATGCCAGTTAACAATGTACAAAATTCATCACAGTCATAAACAGAGGTATATTTCCATGGTAACTGTACTTCTAGACAAACTGAAAGCAGAGATCAACTATCATGCATCTACTTCCGACCACCTTGATCATCCATTCTTGCTTATAGCTGCTCAGGTTCCCTGGCTGTCAAGCTGGCCCAATCATTTATGACACAAATAAATCCAACTTCTGGACACAATTCACATAATTTACCTTTTGAGTTTTGGTTTGAGGTACCCATACAACTCTAGCTTTGTTTTATGGGCAGTCAAAAGATGATTGAAAGGAGTGAGAGTTATTACAAAGTATAATAAAGAGTATATAGTGGGTGTGTTAAGGAAGAGCAAAACAAAACAAACAAAAGACCCACAGTTATCTTTTGTAGTTACTCAGGCATAAACTTCAAAATCAGGGACTGATGAGATGGAGTATACGATGTGCACCCACTCTTGGATCCTGCAGAGAGTCCTTATCCATCTCTGAAAATTTCTTCCCCTGGTCTGTGTATTTGAAGAGATTTAGAGCAAGATCACTATTGCCACCTTTATTTTTATTGTTTGTGTGTTTGATATTGAATGTCTTTGTGCATAGGTTCATATTCACATAAGCACATGTGCATCTGAAGAACAGAGGTCAACCTTGGATGTCTTTCTCAGTCACTGTCCATCTTGTTTATGAAACAGTGTCTTTCACTAGCCTAGACCTCACAATTTATCAAGAATCACTGGCTAACAAACCATAAGGATCTTCATGTCTCTGCTGGAATCACAGGTAGACCACACCCTGCTTTTCATATCCCAACCTATCTTCAAATCCTGTGGCATGCGCTGTGGATTTCAATGTATAAATTTTAGGGTAATATCTAGTCTACAAGATACAATCAAATGAAGAAATATGAAGAAAATTTTGAATTTGCAAGCATTATTTCACTGTGGAGTTCAGGTGACTTTGTTACTATTATATCAATGTAAAATCCCATGACTTGACACTTTTCATATTTTTCCTTGATATTTATGAAGTTCAGTAGTAAGTGAATGTTGCTTGGATTCTAATGGCTCCCTCAGGAGGGAGGGGGGGACATGGCATGGCACCAAATATCCATTGAAAGCAAATAATTAACTCATTTATTTAATAACAGGGAAGGCCTTATATATCCTCCTCTCAGCACCCAATGTGTGTGGTCATCCCTCATTAGCTGGGTATAATCAGGAAATCTGACAGCTCCTGTTGCTAGGCCTGCAGGCAGACTCCAGGTTGGCTCTTAAGGAGTATGTTATGTGCATGCCTTGGGTACTGGTCTGAGCCAATTTCCTTGACCCTATGGGCTTGTCCTACTACAAGTGAATTTATACTGGTGAGCAACTGATTGCTGAAACTTCCTTATTATGCATTACTGAATCATTATGCTCATTAAAAGCTAGCCTATCCTGTGTACATCTTCTTGGATTTAGCAAATACTTTCTCATTTTTGTAATTAATTATGTGATAGTGTAAGCATGTATCTGTGCATGTTCATATGCACATGTGTGCATATTCTTACACATGTGTGTATGCATATAGATCCAGCATCTAGTGTTTGCTGTCTTCCTCAATTGCTCTCCTTTTTATTTTTTGAAACAGGATCTCTCAATGGGAATTGGAGCCCAGAAACAATTTAGAAATTCTGCCAATTACCATGTATGATTCTCCTGTCCCCACTTATCCAAAGTATAATCAAGGGCATGCACCACAGTGCAATGAGAACTAAGTATAATTCAAAAACAATTTTTAGCTGCTGATGAATCTAAATAAATGATTCACTTTATATGCTAAGTTATCAATATTATACATTATCTTAGTATCATTTATATTGCTATGATAAATGATGCTGACAAAAAGCAACTTAAGGGAGAAAGGTTTACTCAGTGTCAATTCCAAGTTGCAGTCCATTTTTGGGGAGAGGTCAAGGCAGAACACTGGAGACCTAGTTATATCATACTCGTAGTCAAGACCAGAGATAAATTAATGCTTGATGCTTAGCATTCAGATATTTTTCTCCAATTTTATATCGATTAGAACTCAACCCTATGGAATGTTACTGCCCACAGTGGGCTGGATCTCCCCACATCAATCAATTTGATCAAAACAATCACCCATTATGCCCATAATACAACATGAGTTAGACAATCCTTCACTGAGGCTCTTCCTGGGTGATTTTAGATTATAGATTAAATTCTATAAATTACTTTAATCTCCTTAAATATTTCTACATATGCTATACTGTTATCTAAACCTAATCTTAAACAAATGACTCTCAAGAAATTATCTACTACCTGTTAGTTAAATAATGTTAATGTAGAAGCTATGTGAAGCAACTTGTTTTGGCTATTATGACTGTAGCAGAGAACACCACTAAACACAAATCTTGTTCCCTCCCCACTTAGATTAAATTGGGATGGAGATATCACTTGCTACATCATGTGTATAAGTGCAGAAGGCTTTTCCATTAGCTTCTGGATATTTCATGCATTTATATTCAAGTTTAGAAATATTCCAAAAATGCTTCTCTCAGGATGCTGGATTTGTGATTCCATCCTAAATCTTCCCAGGTTCAGTCAGCATTTTTATATAGTATCTGTATCAGTTACTTGTCCCATTTCTGTTACAAAATGTCAACTGAAGGAAGGGATGTTATTTTTTGCATCACAGTTTGAGATCACAGTCCATCATAATATGGAGGCATAGCAGGAGAAATATGAGGCAGCTGGTCACATTGCATTTTCATTTAGGGAGCAGAGAGATGAATGCTGGTGCTGAGTTCACGTTCTATTCTCCTGTTTTTCCAGTCTTGGGTCCCAGGCCAAGCAATGATTCTGTTTGTATTCAAGCTGGTCTCCACAGCTCAACTAAAGTAATCTAGAAAATCCCTAACAGAAATACCCAGAAGTTTATCTTCTGGGTGAGTCTGGATACTATCTAGATGACAATCAGGACTAACCACCACACTATGCATTCTCTACATACAAAATGCTTCTCTGTTTTACATGCTAACAGACTAGAGCACTATCTCTTCTTTCTTGTCTCAGCAATAGTCTGAATCTCTGTGTCTTTCCAAGTCTATTATACTGACATTGTGACCCAACATGACGGAATCACAGAGTGGAGTGTTTGGGAAGGAATTAGGATTAGATGAGGCCATCAAGGCAGAGCTCTAGTGAATGAGATTAAAAAGAACTGGAAGATCTCTTAGGATAAATGAGAAGTGAACCATCTCCAACCAAGAAGATCTTCAGCTGAACCCACTATAGCCATTTTTATTATTTTTTAAAATGTGAACTCTGGGCATGAAACTTAGGAACTTGTGCATACAAAGCAAGTGATTTACCCACCAAACTGTCCTAAGCCCCATTCATCATCTCTTATCAAGTATTAATGTAACTATCCTGTGGCCCCCATCTTCATTTTCGATATCCATTCTATTTCCAGAGTAGGTCTTACTGGCTGCTTTTCCTCTGTCAGCAGGTTTTGGGAGTGCTGTACAGCCTCATCTTTCTTTCAGTTCTTCCCTCTACTTTGTGTTTTCTATTAAGCGATCTCTCAGGTTCTTGCTTCTGCCACCAGGCTCACCATCAGGTGTAACATACGCCAAAATAAACTCACCCATCCTTAAAGTTGCCTTCGGTTGTGGTATTTTATCACATCAACAGAAAGGTAATTAGCACACAGGATGATAAAGTCACACCCAGCTTTATTACACAGGTGCTGGGATTTGAATTCAGGTCATCATGCTTTTGCAGCAAGCCCTGATACCTACTCAGCCATCTTCCCAGTCACTGTTCCAGGAGATTCTATTTTTATATCACTTTAGTTGGTTTTATTGTGCTTCATAATAGTCTCACCTATTTATGTGTATGTGTATTACTTGTGTGCCTGGTGCCTGCAGAGGCCAGAAAAGGACATTAGATTTCCTGTAACTGGAGTTACAGATCATTTTGAGCTGTCATGTGGGTGTTGGGAACTGAACTCAGTCCCTCTGCAAGAGCAGCATCATATAGTCTTTACTGTGAAGCTATCTCTCAAGGTCACCACCTCCACAAATAATTATGAATGAGCCCTATAGAGTGAGAAGATCTTCAGTCACTCAAAGCATCATAATGACCTCAGTGTGGAATAAAAGAATATATTTAGCAGTTGCTGGGAATAACACCAAAAGCCATTAGATATTCTCTCCAAACAACATTGCATGCAAGGCTTTCCATGCTTAAATGAAAGTTGAGAAAATGATTCAACTCTCAGATTTACAATAGAGAACAGTCCAGCAAAGCAAGATAAGGTATGCCATTTCATAATAAATATCTTAGGTGAGGCATTCAAAATACTCGTTATTATATAGGAGTGAAATAGGAACTGGATCCTTCTTTCCATCACAGAGGGGAGGCTCATGAAACTAAGAAGACAAACAAATGGTCTCCTGTCTGGAAAGTGAAAGGCTGGAGGGTGCTCCAAGACACTTCCCCAGCTCTATCTAAGAACTGAACAACTGCAGAAGCAGGAAGACTCTCAGCACCCCTGCAGCAGGGGAGATATTTCTCAGACTGCCTGCAATTTGTGCAGAGATCCTGGGGAATAGCTTGGTTATACTGGGGAGGACTTTTTAGTAGTGCAGATAGTTATTTTAGTCACTCCTTCTACTGTAGGTAACCTCTCACCCTTTCATCTGTTAGTAACCCTGATATAAACTCATTGGTTTACTAAGTTGGGCCTTGCAGTCAATGCTTTGGTCTGGTCTAACATAGGTCCCCTTTCTGGTATGAATAAACATGTAGGTTATATTTTCCTAGGAAAAGTTTCTCAAACAAATGAATTTTTTTCCTCATTTGTAAACTATGAATTTACTATATAGAATTTCTCCAAACAAGTAGATATGAAAATAGTATTAGTTTACATAGTTGAATGAGAGTGGAAATTATTTAGTGACAAGGGTCATTATAACACTGATTGCTTCATTGGTTGTCTAATGTTATTCCAACTGATGTCAGATAAGCCGAGAATAAGTGAGGAAATTCAGAAACCTAGTATTCATACAGCTTCACCCATTTTTTTTTCTCTTTTAGATATAATACTACTTGGTTCTTGCAGTAACTGTCTCCCACAAACACATGTATTTGAATATTAGGTCCGTGGCTAGTGGTGTCTTTTAGGAAGGTTGTCAATCCTTTAGGACTTGGAGCCGCACTACAGGAAGTAAGTCCCAAGTGGCCAGGATTTGAGGATTTACATACCAGTCACTTCCTATTCACGTTTTATTTCTTTTTTTTTCTCCTTTTTTTATTTATTATATTTGTGTTTCAATTTAAACATCAGCCATGGGTTCACCTGTCCTTCCCCCTCCCACCCCCGCCCCCACCTTCCCCCTATGCCCTCCCCTCCATTCCCATCTCCTCCAGGGCCAAGACTCACCTTGGGATTCAGTTCAACCTGGTGTATTCAGTCCAGGCAGGTCCAGTCCCCTCCTTCCAAGCTGAGCAAAGTGTCCCTGTGTAAGCCCAAGGTTCCAAACATCCAGCTCATGCACTAAGGATAGGTCTGGGTCCCACTGCCTGGGTTCCTCCCAAACCATTCAAGCTATTCAATTGTCTCACTTATCCAGAGGGCCTGATCCAGTTGGGGGCTCCACAGCTTTTGGTTCATAGTTCATGTGTTTCCATTAGTTTGGCTATTTGTCCCTGTGCTTTTCCAATCTTGGTCTCAACAATTCACACTCTTATTGTCCTCCTCTTTCTCAACAATTGGAGTCCTGGAGCTCCACCTGGGGCCTGGCCAAAGATCTCTGCATCCAGTTCCATCAGTTATTGGATGAGAGTTCCACCACAATCATTAGGGTGTTTGAGCATCTGATCACCAGACTAGGTCAGATCAGGCTTTCTCTCGACCATTGCCAGTAGTCTACAGTGGATATATCATTGTGGATTTCTGGAGACCTCTCTAGCACTTTGCTTCTTCCTGTTCTCATGTTGTCTTCATTTATCAGGGTCTGTTATTCCTTGTTCTCCCTTTCTGTTCTTGATCCAGCTGGGATCTCCTGCTCCCCTAAGCTCTCTTTCCCTTGAACCTTGCCCTTCATTATTTCCACTGTCGTCGAGGTTGTTCATGTAGATCTCATCCATTTTTCTGTCTTTGGGCAATCCCTGTGTCTTTCCTAGGGTCCCATTTTCTAGGTAGCCTTCCTGGAGTTGTGTAGCAGTCTAGTCATCTTTGTTTTACATCTAGTATCCTACTATGAGTGAGTATATACCATGTTTGTCCTTCTGAGTCTGGGTTACCTCACTCAGGATGATTTTTTCAAGATTCATCCATTTGCCTGCAAACCTCATGATGTCATTGTTTTTCTCTGCTGAGTAGTACTCCATTGTGTATATGTACCATATTTTCTTTATCCATTCTTCAGTTGAAGGGCATCTAAGTTGTTTCCAGGTTCTGGCTATTACAAACAATGCTGATATGAACATAGCTGAGCAAATGCCCTTGTGGTATGATTGAACATTCTTTGGGTATATGCCCAAGAGTGGTATAGCTGGGTTGTTGGGGAGATGGATTCCCAATTTTCTAAGGAAGCACCATATTGATTTCCAAAGTAGCTGTACTCAACTTCAAATGGAAAAACAACAAACCCATGATAGCCAAAAGAATTCTGTACAATAAAATAACCTCTGGAGGCATCACTATCCCTGATCTCAAACTCTACTATAGAGCTACTGTAATAAAAACAGCTTGATACTGGCATACAAACCAACATGCGGACCAATGGAATCGAATTGAAGACCCTGACATTAACCCATACACCTATGAGCATATAATTTTTGACAAAGAAGCCAAAAATGAACAATGGAAAAAAGAAAGAATCTTCAACAAATGGTGCTGGCTTAAATTGATGTCAACATGATGTAGAAGGCTGCAAATAGATTCTTATCTGTCACTGTGCACAAAACTTAATTCCAAGTATATCAAAGACCTCAACATAAATCCAGTTACTCTGAACCTGATAGAAGAGAAAGTAGGAAGTAGTCTTGAATGCATTGGCACTAGAGAACAGTTTCTAAATATAACACCAGTAGCACAGACCCTGACAGAAACAATCAATCAATGGAACCTGTTGAAACTGAGAAGCTTTTGTAGAGCAAAGGACACGGTCAACAAGACAAAGTGACAGCCTACAGAATGGGAAAAGGTCTTCATAAACCCCACATCTGACAGAATGCTGATATCCAGAATATATAAAAAACTTGAGAAATTAGACATTAAAATGGCCAACAGTACAATTAAGAAAAGGGCTATAGAACTAAACAGAGAATTCTCAACAGAGGAAGCTCCAATGGCTGAAAGACATTTAAGGAATTGATCAACATCCTTAATTATCAGGGAAATGCAAATCAAAATGACTCTGAGATACCACCTTACACCTGTCAGAATGGCTAAGATCAAAAACACTGAAGACAGCTTATGCTGGAGAGGATGTGGAGCAAAGGGAACTCTCCTCCACTGCTGGTGGGAATGCAAGCTTATACAGCCAGGTTATTCTTGTTAGAGTATGCATGCACTGTGACTAGCCTCTTCATCCTGCTACTGTGTTATCATGCCTTAGCTTCCTGATGCAATGACTTTCCTGTGATATGTATTGGACCCTGGAACTATGAGATAAAAATCAACCTTTCTCTCTCAACTTACTTTTGTCAGGGCATTTTCTGCAAGCAAAGGAAATATGACTAAAACAACATGCTACATTTTATATGTCATAAATAACTGTCATTGATGGAAATAAACCCCTAACTGAGACACCAAGCTTCACTCCACCAGAAGCAGTGGAAGGGTCTGGGAGAAGAACTTATCGAACCATTGCTTTGTCCACACAGCAGAAATGGGCTTCCTTTTCTAGAAGCTCAGTACAAGATGCTGGAGATAGGAAACTAAAACTGTCCACAGCCTGAAAACCAGCAAGGGCTTCTGCCTACCTTAACTTCAGCATTGTGGAGGAGACAGTTTTGTTTCGATGTATGTGGGCTTCTGACCCATTTATATTGGTCCTGGAGAATTAAACTCTGAAGATCTAAGCCATTTATAAATCATCTGTTTCACATAGAAGTTTTTACTTTCATGTAATTCTCATCCTTGGCTGATGGGCTTAGCAATGTATGTATTAGACACAATGCAAATGAAAACATGGAATCTGAGGCAGGTATTTCACTGAGTAGCTCATTGCCACCTTTTTTCCTACTTTGTGAGGATAGACAATTAATACAGAATCAAATACATTTGCAACTCTTATGTTGGGTAAGTGTTCTGTATTCCCATGTGTTAACAGTTTGGGCTTCACCCATAGTCAATTGAGAGTTTGTCAAAAGTTTGCCAAGTGATCCTCATTAGATGTCCTACCACATGAAATTGTAACCTTGAAGGGATAGTAAGATCCTATCCTTTCTTCTTTCCTTCCACTCCTGAATCCTTCTGATGTTCCCTGTTTTTCTTACTATGTGCTCCACACCAAAAATTGCTGCAGCATCACAAGCTCAAAGGCTAGATTGAAGGCCAAGCAACTATAGCTGGAAACCTGTGAGATCAACCTTTCCTCCCTATGTGTGCAACCTCAAGTATCTTCTCATGGTGACTGAAACCTTGGCAACATATATAAATATATAAATATATACATATATATATGTTTTTATTTCTTTTTTCTCTATATATAGAGAGAGCGAGTAGATATGTGTGTGTGAGTATATATAGATATAGATATAGATATAGATAGATAGATAGATAGATAGATAGATAGATAGATAGATATAGATAGATAGATAGATAGAGAGAGTATAGTTATCAGAATCACATCAGGAGACTTGATCAGGGACAAACCAAGAGCTAGATATTGCAGTGTTATGAAATTTGGTGTCAAGAGTTTAATGCTTTTCCTCAGCATGAGATAAGAATCCACTGAGGCTTGGAGTTGAGAGAAAAAATAACCTGACATGAAATCATGTTTGGAAGGGAGGAACATAGGAGACGGGAGAGACAAGGATGACTAGTAAAGGAACTACTAGGAGAAAGATGATGATTTAGATCAGTTTGGACAGTTTAGATCAGGGAGGTATTGTGGAAGGCTGTTGATCATTTCAGTTCCAGACCTTTGCTAGTGGGAACATCAAATAAATTGCTGACAGACTGACTATGCTGTGAGACCAAAGGATGAATCCTGACTGAGAGCAGATGAAGATGGTTACTTCTTCAAAAACCACATCCAGGCATAGTCATAAAAGCAAGCAATCATGCAAGCAAAAATGAGACAGATTCTTACAAAGGAGTGTTTGACCACTGCTCAATTCAAGCTGCCAAGGTCATAAGAGAACAAGGTAATATAAGAGAACAAGCATAGCTAAGGAGAGTATGATGGGACCCAGCTACAGTTTGGGATTTTTTTTTTTTTTTTTTGGTTTTTAGAGACAGGGTTTCTCTGTGTAGGTTTGCACCTATCCTGGAACTCATTCTTTAGCCCAGGCTGGCCTCGAACTCACAGAGATCTGCCTGCCTCTGCCTCTCAAGTGCGGGGATTAAAGGCATGCACCACCACCGCCTGGCTGGAATTTTTATAGTAAAAATGTAAAAGATTGGTTGGCTTAAACAAGAAATCATAGTGAGACAGGATAGAAACATGGGCATTTGAGAACATGGAAAGGAAGGTGATCCTTCCCCAGACATCTCCTTGAAGTCTGTCACTAGCACTGAAGAATTTAACACAATTAACTTCTGCTTAAGACCCTTCTTTCTTTCCCAGGCATAAATGTACACTTTTTCAAGGAAAAGTACCAGAAATCCCATTTATCACCAAAGGCAGTACAGTAAAATCTGTGTGCAACCCTATGACTGGATTTGGTTTTGCTTTATCAGATTGCAGTTCTACTGAAAGCATCTCCAAAACCACTATTTGATCAATCTTATAAAAAAGAGTGAGAAAAGAAAAATCAAGAGAGGTTTCTTAGTAACCTTTTGCAGTATAATTTGAGACTATGGCTAATATGACAATTAAATCAGAATCCTCCCTTGTGGAGTCTGTACCCACAACTGGGTACACCTTACTTTTCCCTGGAAAGCACATACCTACATTGGAATGTTCCTTTCTTTCTGAGTACCTTTCTTTCTCTCTTACCCTTCATCTTAAGCCCATTAAAATATCTTTTAAATCACTGACCTGCTTCACCAGATAGGTAGTCCTGAAGTTTTCATTGTCCAGGCCTGGAATCTATGTTTGGCCTAAATAGTTCCTGTGATATTTGGACAACTAGTCCTAAGGCTGCAAAAGGTGGCAATGTGGAGACGTGTTTGCCGCCTCACCACTGACAGTAGATTAGAAGAGTGTTATGGTCAATAGGGTGGCAGACCCAGTGTGTGGCAATGACTCCTCTTGAGTAATGAGTGGTATCTGTTGCTGTTTCCATATATGAAGAAAAGAGTACCCTCTGAGGTCTGCATCCCATTAGAAGGCCACCAATGTAATGGTAGGGGCTCCACTTCCATGGCTCTACTGCACATTGTATTAAAACCTCAACACGTGCATTTAGAGGTGGTATATACCCTTAGTCCGCAGTTAATATTATTATACACTGGAATGGAAAAATGAGATCTAACTTACACAGAACCAGAAGGTGCCATGGAAGCTGCCAAGGATGCAATTGATTGTCCTATCCAGCTGTTTTGTTGGTGAATCACATCAGTGACAGGCATGGCACAATATCCCTAAAGGTGCAATTGTTGCATGCATATATTGGCTAATTAGACTTAAGGTCAAAAGGAAGGAAATCATATTTGGTATAGGAAACCTAGCTAGCCACCCAGAGATTAGAAGTCATGTATATTAAAAAAGAACCTACCACCAGCATTTTACTACACCAGCACAATCTGTAAACTCATTCTAAAATGTATTCTTATACCACAGATAAATGTGGATCTCTAAGAAGCTTCTTATTACAGTAGTCTGAGACCATTACAGAAATCCACACCAGTCAAAATGTAGACATTAGCTTATTGTGGGGTTCCCAGTTCCAACAGGTACACCTACAGTAACTCCTGCACCTAAGGTTTTCTCTCTCTCTGTCTCTCTCTCTCTGTCTCTCTGTCTCTCTCTCTCTCTCTCTCTCTCTCTCTCTCTCTCTCTCTCACACACACACACACACACACACACACACACACACACAGGTTAATCAAAGAAATAGAGGCCATAGAGAACATGGGAAGGATTTGAGACAAGAAAGGGTAGAAATGATGTAATTTTATTTTAATTAAAAAACATTTCAAATAAAGAAAGAACAATATGTAAGAGATAAGGCAATCTGAAGAAAATTAAGAGCATATATTAAAAATAGTTTAATACTGCTTCAGTGATTATTCCAAAATTACCTTGCTAATATATTTCTAATATAAGCAAAGGTGGGTGGTACTATACAGGGATGTTCTAAATATCTTTACATATTTATTATTTAAAAAAAGTAAAACTTATAGATAGAAGTAGAAGACATAATCCATCACCCCTACAGCAAGATGTGAATCAGAAACAAGAAATCAGTAAGAAGCACATGGACCAGCTAGCCTAGAGTATACAGCACAGTGGTAAACAGCAGTAGAGGTCTTGCCTTGAAATAAACAAAGCAAGATGAGTGGAGAAAAAGTTATCATTTGATGCCACATGTGTACTATGGCACCTTAACCACCTTCTCATATACACACACATACACATAAATAATAAAAAATACACATTTACATATACATATATGTGTGTGTTTGTGTACATACATATGTGGTGTCTGTGTGTGTGTGTGTGTGTGTGTGTGTGTGTGTGTGTGTGTGTGTGAGATACAAAGTGCCTTTTGCTGAGACTATCAGAGAGGCTGGAGGAAATGTGGATTTAGAAATTGCATTGTGTATAGAGTTTCTCCCTCCAGCCAGATGTTCTCCCAGTGCATCTTGGGACAAACCAATCTGAGGTTTACCATTACACATGTGACATAAACAATAAAAGCTAAGTTCTGGGTGTTGTAGCAAAGTCTCCTATGTGACTTGGGTCATGGTGAAGGTTTTGAGGAGTTAAGAAAACAGAAGAAATAGACATTCCATTTGAAGGGGCTGGATTTTCCTTTGACTTTCAACATTGCTATTCTGTATGTTATCTCACCTATGTCATCAATAAATCATGCCATTTACTAGCATTGTTTTGATTAACTTTTGCCCTTTATTCATGGTCATTGCTTTCATCTCCCTTGAAGCACGTGTATTACTAAGCCATAGATAGCTCTTTGGGGACACATCAATATCTTGAGGAATCCTTTCCCACACTATGTCTGCATCCTTCATCTCCTTGTTTCATCTGGCCACAGTCAGCATTTTCTCCTGCCTCATGAACCTTCTCAGAAGATTTGCACTGCCCTCATTGCTATTGCAAATAGGAGATGAGAATACCCTCTATCTATAGTCATTGTGCTTCCAGAAGCACACTAGCATCACTTAAAATATTTCCTTCAAATATTCTACACAAGTCAATTAAATCACAGAGACAGAAAAATGAACTCTGAGATAAGGGGTTCTCTCATGTTCTCTTCATGTAGCCTCCTTAGTTCGCTTAGTCTTTAAAGGGCCTTACAAATGTTGGCTCCTGATTCTCAGCACATGTGAGTAATCTCAGTGCAAGGGAGTTAGAAGTAGGCAGATTCCCAGAGCTGGCTGGTCACTCAGCCAAGCCTAATCATTTAGTTCCTTTCTAGTGAGAGAACCCATATGAGAATATGAGGTAGATGTCTCCTGAGGAATGGCACCAGTGCTGACTTCTCTCTTCCAGATGTTACTGTAGGTATGTGTTCCTGAACACACGGAAACATGCACATATGTTGTATATCAGTTTCCTCTGGGATAAAAACAGTTCATATTGGCAGAAAACTCTTTAAGACACATCAAAAGGACACTTTCTGACTTGTTAAGTTGCCTGTTAGCTGTTCAAGTGTTCCAAGTTCCAAGCTTTTGTAAACTGTCACACACGCTAGGTGGATTTGGGTAATGCATCTGTCTTTGAGTCATTTCTGCTTCTGTAAGTAACCCCTCACCTGTATTTCTGTAAGTAACCTCAGTAAAACTCATCAGTTCACCAAGTTGGTCTTTTGTGCTATCTCTACTTTAGTCTGTCATGGGCTCCTTTTCTGGAATTAGTAGACATATGTGTAGAATCTCCCCAGGGATGTCTCACAATATCACCAAAAAATAAAAGGAAAATAAGTTTTACAGAAACATCTGAATTGGTGGTGTTTGAGGCTATTTGGTTAATTTTTTCATTTGTGAATGTCAATATAAAACATGTAATTATTTTTCTTTCATGCCCTTTAATTAAGGATTTAATTTCCCCTAGATTTTCAACAGTACAGCCAATGTACAAGTAATTATCAGAAACTTAAATATGAATATATTTATAGATTTGAAGCCTATATTTAAAGTTCATAAACAAGAACATAATTGTTTTATTCTGTCACATGACAACTAATAGTAGAAACTATGAGTATTTTAGACCAAAGTACTAATTATTTAAACACAATAATCAGGGTCTCATTTGCTACCAATGTAGTTGCATGACCAAACTGACTTCAGAGTACATGGCTTGCAGTGTGTAATCTGAGAATCTCACTGACCTTCCTGTTTCTTAGAAGACATTGACTCTGAAAGCAGCATGCCAGTCTTCCTGTGTGCTCTAATGTTAAAGTATTTCTAGATAAGGAGAGTAACAGGCCTGACAAGTAGGTGTTCTGTCTAATGCACAGTTCTGTTTGTTTTTCCCCTGAATAGGCATCCTTTGGCCTCTATGAAACCTGAAACATCAAATCAGTGCCTTAGTGCTTTATTTTTGTAGTGTGTCTATGATTCACTTTCCCAAAAGCGGGTTTCCACTAAAATGTCTTTCAGTATACTTACAAGGAATCTCTTCTACTGCTCTTTGGCCATAGAGTGCACACATCAGGGACCTGGAGAGATACTTTGGTGGGTAGCAGTGCTTGCTACATCAGCTAGAGAACCTAGTTCATATTCTAGAACCCATGTAAGAAGCTGGGCCACAAATCCAGTCCTGACATCATCCTGTAGCTTCCAAACACACATAAATACCAATACCCACATATGTGTGCCTCTACCACACACACATGACAAAAAGTACATACATTGAACAGAAGCTATGGGGAACTAGAGAGATGAATTAGCAGTTAATAGCACATGTGCTTGCAATAGACCTACTTTCTGTGTCCAGGACACAAGCCAGGAAGCTCACAGCTACCTATGACCCCAGTATCAGGGAGTCTGATGTTCTCTTCTGGCCTCCACATGCACTGACACACACACACACACACACACACACACACACACACACACACACACACACACTTATACACACATAGATATAGACTGCAATAGAAACTGTGCATGTGTGTGACATAAAAATTAATCAAGAAATATGATATAGATAGAGGATGAAGAAAAGACTGATCATAATACTCATTCTCATGTTTTTCTCCTTCATATTAATATGGAATGAAAGTCTATCTTGGTCTTGGAAAATAATGTGGTAGGTAAAGAAGGGGGCATATGAACATAGGCTGAGTGATGGACCATATAATTGTCAACCATTCCAATTTCTGCCTAGTCCTATGAAGACTGTACTGAGGGAGGAAGCTGATAAAAAATGTGACTTAATTTAAGGGCAGAAAAGCAAGAAAGAATATACAAAAAGCTAAAACTAGACCCTGCATAAAAAATGAATAAGCACAAAGATATACCTTCCATTTGGGTTCTCACTGCTTGTGTGTCCTATAGTGGAGTTAGGAAGCAAAATTTGGACCAAGAGATACTTCAGTTAGCTATGTTTTCATTACAATGTTCTTCTGTTGTGAAGATTCATCATATCATTTGGTAGCTTGAGACATCTCTGATTTATTGCCAATAATGGCTGTAAGAGAGAATAATCATTTTGGGTGAAATTGCTAAAGTATGAGCAATTTTACCTCATTTACAACTTTACATGCTTCAAATGATGTGGCATATAAAATGATTTCATGAAAATTTCACTTCTTGGCAAGAATATCCTCATTACAAAATCTTTGTGAAACATTTGAATAGTCTAAAAATGGACATTTGACAGAATAAAATTTAAGAAAGTTAGTTTTATTAATGTGTTAAAAAGATTAATCTATTAGTCAGGTGGTTCCTGGGTGTGGTGGTGGTGAGGATGGTGGTGGTGGTGGTATGTGTGTGTGTGTGTGTGTGTGTGTGTGTGTGTGTGTGTGTGTGTGGTGTGTGGTGTGCATGTGTCTATTTGCAGGTATGCTTGCCTTGTGTAGCTCATGTGTGGAAGCCAAAGGTAAATGCCAGGTACCATGCTGTCTCTCTCCACCTTGTTTGTGGATACAGAGTATCTCACCAAACCTGAGATTCACCATTTCAACTAGAATGGCTTACCATAATTATTTGGTCAACATAAAATTTGAACACAGGATTCTGATTTTGCAAGATTAAAATTAAAAGGACTAATGACAAGTTTTCTAAAACTATATACCCAGAAAGCCAAATAGCTCAATCTGAGTGGAATTCTCGTCAGAGATGGTGATATGATCATTTTACCAGAAATGTCTCTGTAAATTGCCATGCAATTAAACCAAAATCATTTATTTACAAATTCTAATTTGTGAGACACACAGCATATGTTTTCCGGTCTATTTAATTTCCCTAAGTACTCTCTTGGACATTTTAGTATTAACAAGATATTTCTTTCATTATATCTTATAGACTTGAATAATTTGGCTGTAATAAAAATGATGAATGAGTCCAAATGGAGACTGTGTATGTCTGTCTTGCATGAGTATTATGTATATGGAGCTGATCTCAGCCCTTGATAAAAGTTTCCCTAAAGAACAATGAGATTTCCTGCTGAGGTTACTTGAAATGTCAAAGCTGCATTACTGTATCAGCAAGAGGCTCTGAGCTGGGATATACTGCATGCTAAGCATCCTGTGAAGGGTACATCCACCATCCTCCCCATACAGGCACATGTCTTCTCAGCTGTCAGAAAAATCTCTTGATTGCTTGCCAGTCTTTTCCTTATGGACCCTGGGGAGCAGAACAAAAAATGATAAAATACCAAAGTCAGATACCTATGTCATTTCTGCTAGGATCTCTATAGCCATGTCAAGAGTGTAAATCCACCCTCTATAAACATCCTGGCTTGACCTCCTCCCTGTGGGCCTGCTGGCTCATCCAAATGATGAGCTTGTCTTCTCTGCCTAGGAAATGACAGACTTAAAAGATGTGGTGGTGAGTCTAGTAGTTTATCTCATGGACTAAATATTTTGTGACTTTTGCTTGAACTGTAAAAACCATAGTATACTTATAGGCATTACTCCACTGGCCTTTCTTTATTGGCTTGGATAGAAGCTTTGAGTTTGGCACTGGGTTTGTTGTGTGGGATAGTGATCTATATCTAGGAATGGCTGGGTCAATTGTTTCTCTCTCTCTCTTTCTCTGTCGTGTGTGTGTGTGTGTGTGTGTGTGTGTGTGTGTGTGTGTGTGTGTGTGTCTTTATATGGAATTTGAGCACCAAATTCAAGTCCTCCACAGTCAGCTCCTTTACCTGCTAAGCTATTCCACCTACCTTTCTACCTTGTATTTGAGTCAAGCTCTCAGCCTGCTGTGTAGTAGAAGATGATCTTGAACTTCCAGTCTCCCTCCCTCTGCCTCCTGAGTTCTGAGATTACAGGTTTGTTCCACCATGTGTAGTTTCATGCAGTGCTCGATTAAACCAAGGGCTTTTTGCAAGTTAGACAAACACTCTACCAACGAAAACACATGCCCAACTTGGAGTTGAGTTAATCACTTGATTTTAGAAATTAAGTTGCAGACAGACTATCCAATCTAAGAATAAAAGAAAAATATTCTTGTAGTGAGCAATGCTCTTTAATTTTCTTTTAAAAATGATTTTTATTATTGAGATGTATATGTGTCAGTTGTATATGTATGAGCTCAGCAACAATTTCTGGAGTCATTTCCTCCCCTCTGCTGTGGAACCTGCGGTTAGTGCAGGAAGTGCCTATTCCCATGAGCCACTCTCCATGCTGCACTAATCTCACTTAGGCCAGCTGTAGGCTACCTAATGACAGAGGGTTGTCTTTAGTAGTCACAGGAAGTGTTTGCGTATTCCCAGTGTAGGCATGTGATAGGACTGCATTTCTTTATTCTCTCAACGGAGCTTACATGGGCCAAGGTAGAGAATGGATTGGGCATCATTGCTAAACTGAACCACTTCTCACATTTTCTGGGGAAGAATGCATTTCTTGCCTGTTCAGTTTCTATAAACAATGAACCCAGAACCTTAGGTCTCCTTCTTTCATGCATTCCTGACAAACACATATATAGGCCTGAATGATTTCCTAAGGTATTCCAGCTCTCAAGCCACTCTCCTAAGTTCCCCATCACTAAATTTGTGGAATCCATGATTTGATCATGTTCGTTTTTATATAAATATATACAATTTATACATATTAAAATGTTTTATACAAATATTTATACAAAAGAATACAGTTCCCTTATACAAAGCTCTGCTTTTAGAGAAAAGATAGTCAAGTCCAGGAATTAATGAAAACACATCCCATAATAGTTGTACCCTGGGACTTAGTGTTTGAATACTCAGGAGCCAATAACTGTACTTCCAGTTCTATTTATATGCTCACTTTAGAGGGGAAGAAGAAAGAGTGTAGTATATTGGAGTACATACTAGATGCCTGGAAGGTAGATTCTGAAGCATTTCACTTGAAGATAGCCATGAAAGTCAGTCACAAGGGGGCTAAGAAGATGGCTCTGTAGGTAAAACACTTGTTTTCTAATCAGACCTGAGGGCCTGAGTTGAGACTCTCAATACCTTGTAAAACTCTGGCCCACAGTGATCATCTGTAGTATATAGGTGGTAGATAAAGGGATGAAGACAGGAACATACCTTATGCTGAGCTCTGGCCTCCACCTACACAAGTGCAAATGCGCAGGCTAGGGTACCCATCTGTGTCCATATACAAACTTTACCCCCAACCCTTCACACACACACACACACACACACACACACACACACACACTCTCTCTCTCTCTCTCTCTCTCTCTCTCTCTCTCTCTCTCTCATACACACACACACACACATACACACACACAAACACACACGTGTGTGTGTGCACACATACTCTCTATAGACACATAAATCAACAAGTGACACAGACAGAAAATATAAAATATCAGGAAAAAAGGGGGGTTGTACAGGAAGTGACTGGAATATTTGAATGTGACACTCTCTATCAAACGTTATCAAGCGTCTTTTAACAATGACCCCAATATAGCAGCCACATTATCCATTTTGATTTTTAATTTTTTTTTTTAATCATGGCTTTCAAACTCTAAATATAATTGATGGGTCCACAGAAATCTAGTTGATCTGCACAGAGGAAAGGGGTCTGCTTGCACTTCGAGGGAGAGAAAGGATGATACAGACACATAATAAATGACTGGAGAGAAAAGCTGAGTTGGCTCAGCAAGTGAAAGTGCCAGCCACCGAGCCTGAAGACCTCAGCTCCATTCCCTGGGATCCACATAGTGACAGAAAGAACAGACTCCCAAAAGTGGTTCTCTTGCCCCATGCACACACCTTAGCATGTGCATACTCATCAATCCCCAAAATTAACTTAAGAATTTTTAAAGCAAGACTTCTTTTAACTTAGAAAACATAAAAATAATAGTTTATGGCATGTCAGTAGCTAGCAATCATTTTGTGCTACATGTTCTACAAAGTAGCTTTTTTATAGGAATTAAGACCCTTAAGTTTTTCAAATCAGGTAGTTTTCTTACCACTGTTTTCAAACATCCAAACAAGAGAAACAAGATTAATGAATTCATCAAAACTTGAAACTTACCTATCATGTATGACATATTCCTCTGAGAAACTTAGGACAACCTTTTGGGGACACCCTTGAGGTGGGCACCAGAAGTTGGCATGAGCTCAGCTTATGGGAGAACTTCAAATGCCAACTTTAGGATTCTAATTCAGTGGACTAAAAAAATAGCATATAACATGGAGTTGAAAAGGACATGTTAGGAGATGCTGGGGCTCATGGGATTGGAAGTGAGCAGTGAGAGGTAGATACAATGAAGGTACATTACACACATTTATGAATTTTCAAAAAATAAATGAAACATTTAAAAAAGAACTTGGAGAAATCAAAAGCTTTATTTCAAGATCCTTATACATATTTCCCATTATACAAGGTCATGTGTTAAACTAAGACAGTTTCACACATGTATACATTGTACATTCAACATGTTCCATTCTTATTGACTGAGATTAAACACTACCAAACACAAAAACCAACATACTGCACATAAGCAGAGACCAACAGACCCAGGACAGGCAACACAAGCAAGACATTTGTGAGTGTGAAACTGAATAAAAATCACAGAGAAACATCTCATTCAATGTTTATTAGTACTAAAATTTTTAAATGAGTTACTTCATACTGTAAGTTATTGCCATGATGCGGAATGTAATGGCCAACCTTGGTTGTCTATTTCTACATTTGGAGTCAACTAAAGCCCAAAGCTATGGGCATACTGATTGAATCATTTGAGGTGGGAAGACCCACCTTAAATCTGGGCCACACCTTCTGCCCATATAAAATGACATGGAAGAAGTATTTTTTTGATATTTGCCTTTATGCCCTCTATCTGGGGGAGTTTATCTATCTTGGTCCTGAGGCTTTACTTTGCCAGTATTAGAAGCAACTTGTCTAGCTTCCACTGGAGACTGAAGACCAGCAGCTCTCTAGGAAACCTCAGAAAAACCAGCACCAGAATGGGAAGCCTGAGACAAACAATCTCATGGACTGAACAACTGCTGGATTCTTGGGCTTTCAGGCCAGAGGCAGCCACTCTTGGACTAGCTGGACCACAGCCTGCAAGCCACTCTAAAAGAAAAATCCTCTTGTAACAATTATATCTATTCTATCCATTGTGTTCCCATAGAGAACACTGCCTAATATATGAAAGAAATTAGTTTCTGAGTTCAGAGGCCACACAGAGTTCTTTAGGGTGACATTTATTAGATGTTGTCAATATGCACAGATAGATAAAAGGCCCATTTTGTTAGAATACATTAAAATGGGCTTTCCACCCCCAACTACAATATTCTCTTTTCCATCTCAAATGCTTCTGGCAGTGTTTTTTTTTTTTTTTCTGCTGGTTGACTCATTTGAAATAACTAACCTCTACAGAAAAGAGGTTATAACATATAATCCTCTTTCATGGTTGTTCTTTTTTTTATCTTAAATACAGGTAAACTGTATTATTCTACAGAATATAGTGATAAATGTGTAAAGCTTCCAGTACTGACATGCTGAGGACAGTCTTGATTGAATTTCTCAGAAGGAGATTAGAAAGAAATTTTAAAATATCTTGCTGTGTTTTAAATTCTCTAATCGGAAGGCACCAAATAGAGGTTAGGAAAATTCTCTAGTCTTTGTTTCCTTTTGATTATTCTTTAGATCAGTCTTCTCTCACATGGGTATGCACATGTCTATGCACACTTATTTTTCTGTGTGTGTGTGTGTGTGTGTGTGTGTGTGTGTGTGTGTGAGCGCACACGTGTGCACATGTATCCACAGGAGAAAGGCAAACTTCAACCTTGGGGGTTGTTCCTCAGCTGCTGATCATCTTGCTTTCTTAGACAAGGTCTCTTACTAGCTTGGGACTCACCCATCTGGTTATGGCTGTGCTGCCTCTGACAAGAATCCTATAGTCTCAAAGAACCAACTCTTTGTTTCATTAATTTTTTGAAGGAGGGCACTAGACCTCCTGTACTGAATCTACCAGGGGCAGGAGGGGAGAGGACAGGGGAACCCATGGCTGATATGTAAAATTAAAACACAGATTTCCATATGAAAAAATATCTATATATATTTAAAAAAAGAATATATGTATATTAATATACATGTTTGTATGTAACAACAATTAATGAAAAAAGCAACCATGAATTTAAAGAGAGCAAAGAAAGGTATTATGGGAGTACTCGGAGTAGGGAAATGATGTAACTGTATTACAATTTCAAAAATAAAAAAATATTTTTTAAAAGTTAAAAAAAAAAAAAGAATCCTCCAGTTTCTGCCCTCTATCTCTGGGATTACAAGTGCTTACTGCCACACTTTGCTGTTTTACATATGTCAGGGGTTGCATGCAGGTGTTTGTGCTCACAGGGAACATTACCAATAACCCACCAAGTCATCTTCCTCGCCGCCTTGCTGTCACTGTACAAGTGGAGTTCTTAATCCTTGTCTAGAGGACAAAGGTTGCTCTCTGCAGAGCCTATCAGAAGCCTTGTGCTGAGTACTTGCTTGTTCTTCCCCTTTGTGCCCTTTTCTGTTTTCAGATTGTCTTTCTTTTTTTGCTCCCCAACCCCAGTACTATCTCAAGAAACAAACAAACAAGCAACAACAACAATCAAACCAAATAAACAAAAAGCCAAAAACCCCAAACATCTAACTTATAGAATTTTGATAACTGAGGAGATTCATAATTATATCTACTCAGAGCATAATGACTTAATTATTATACCCTTCATGAGACTTTGCACTGTGGGAAGTGCACAGTTGCACTGGTTGATGGAAATGAAAATGTTGTGAAGTGCAGAAGTATTTTGATTGTGTGTTTTACATATTTAATACAGACTCTCTCTTCCTTCAGTTTAATTTGTGCACAGAATTGGTCTCCTCCCTTTCAGCAGTTTTCAATAGATGATGCATGTGCAGGAGTTCAAAGGCATATAGAGCTGAAGTCCCCCAAGGTGCAATGATGGACATCAATCACAGTTGACTAGTCCCGGCCTAAGGCTTTTTCCAATCACACATGTTATTATATCTGCCCTATTTTGCCCAATTATTCAATTTAAGGGCATTACAAAATGGTTTGGAGGAAGGTTTTTATTTTACTCTTTCCAAGAGCTTGGAGTTTTAGCAGCAAGATTCTATGTTATTTTCAGTCACTCCAAATAGGTCATTTTATCCACAAAGCCTTTTATAAAAAGTATGTAGTTGCCTGTTACTTAGAAGAAACTTTTTCTTCCTACAAATGAGAGTTTCACTGCTTCCATCCCTCAAACACCCCAATAGGAAAGTATAGTCAATGAAGTTTTACCAAACTGCGGCAACCATTTCTAATGAGGTGGAAACTGAGCAAATACAGGAGCACAGAGTCTGTTCTGCTGCACACTAGTTAGCCCAGGCTGGTTTCAACTTTACAGTCCTTTTTGCATTGTCTTCCTAAGGGCTGAAATTACAGAGATGTACTTCTCCCTCTGCATCTCTTCACTGCAGAACTTTAGACAGAGGAAAGAGATTACTCAATGAATAGATTAAGATACACAGATAATTGATAGATAATAGGTAGCAAGATTCATACATGAAAGATAATACATGTATAGATAGAAGATAATCAGTGAGAGATAGAGACAGGTAGATAATAGATGGATAGATTAGATAGATAGATGGATAGATAGATAGATAGATAGATAGATAGATAGATAGATAGGTGGATGGATGGATGGATGGATTGATGGATGGACAGATACATACATACATACATACATACATACATACATACATACATACATACATAGATTTTTTTCCCCATGTTGAGGACCTGTGGGACAAGAAACAAGGAAAAAGTAAATGAAGTAATTTGGCCAAACTTAAAGAGGAAAGGGCAAATGAAAAAGCCTCTGAAGCACTGATTAAGTCAAGGGAGTTAGAAACACTTGAGAAGGGAAGACTGAGACTCAATTTTTCTTTTCTTTGTCTAGTCTTTAGGTAAAAGACAGCTATACAATTTAGTTACTTTACTCATTTACAGCAGAGAAAATGTTTGACTAATTATGG
The DNA here is from genome assembly GCF_903995425.1 of Onychomys torridus. Classification (NCBI taxonomy): domain Eukaryota; kingdom Metazoa; phylum Chordata; class Mammalia; order Rodentia; family Cricetidae; genus Onychomys; species Onychomys torridus. Next base: position 81,707,758 of record NC_050453.1, read on the forward strand.
GAGAAATTCAACTACAATGACCTGTTCCTTGAACTATGGGCATAATAAACCATTTATCCCTGTAGCTGATTTTGCTGGGGCATTTTATCACAACAGAAAATAAACTAAGACACTAGATATCCTTAATAATATATAAAGTTTGCAAAAAAATATGTTTTTCTGCTTTTCAATACCAAATCTCTATATTTTCTAAGCATACATTACTCCAAATATTCTATTCAAATATTTCAAATAATATGAACAATAAACAAGAAATTTTATCCATTTTAGCACAACAGTGATGGACATTTTTAAATAATTGAAAGAAATGATGCTAATAGTATTAATACATGCTATAACAGTGAAGAGTCCAGTTAACAATTAATGTATATGAAAAAACGATCATGTAAGGTACTGTGATTTTGTTTTTAAATTAAGGATGGATAAAATTTCAGTGGTTAATAGTCTATCATCTGAGCCTTGGGAGGAGAGGGTATGATATTATAGACTGCACATCTAAGGGTATATGGCAGCATAAACTGGACATGATGGGTTTAAAAACCAAAAAGAGAACACAATGTTGGGGGTGTGGATCTGGGAAGAGTTGTGAGAGAGGTGAATATAATCAAAAGATATTGCCAACCCAGAAGAGATATGAACCACATCTCAGATAACTAATGAAGTCTGGATTTTGTTTTCCAGTGGAGATAAGCCCTCAGTTTCTGTAGGCTGACTTTGAGTATCCAAATATCTAAAAAGAGAAATTCTATGAACTGAAACATCTTTTCTGTTCATATGAACTGGCAGACATGTGTAGGCTGTCAAAGCCCACTGGCTGGTACCAGGACTTCCCATGAAATAGCAGCTCACATGGCCACATCCACCATCTGCTGGATACAAACAACCGCACAGGTTCTGGAACACAGACCTGCCAACACTGCTGTGTGATGAGATCACCACACAGCAGCTCATACGCACAAAGCTTCTGCTCCAGTGTTGAAGGTTGAAGGGCAAAGGGCCACTCAGATAATCCACAACAAACACAAACAAAGCCACAAAATCAACTATAAAACTGCATAGAAATACCCCAAAACATCTCTCTCCCCAGGGTCACATCACATGTGCAGAAGAGAGAGCATTAGCTTCTTCCCTCTCTACTTCCTCTGCTCCTTTCCATATAAAGGGTCACAGAATTTGAGCTACAAACATCATTATCCAACAGATAACTTCTTGGGTGTGTGTATATGTGCATTATGTGCAGTTGTTTGTATATATGCAGGGGCACATGTGCACACGTGCAAGACAGTATCCTAAGATTGCCTGTTTTTAAAACAGGCTTCTCACTGGCCTGTAACTGACAAATAGGCTGGGTTGGCTATCTACACAGCCCCAGGTATTGGCACTTTCTAGTATTGGAATTAATTATCAGTATATGCCACCAAGCACTATATATATTTTTTTTTTTTGAAATTTAGCATGGTTTCTGGAATATCAAACTCAGGTCCAGATCCTCATGCTGAAGACAAGCACTATATAAATGTGATGGCTCCCAGTTCCAGCAAGCACTATATAAATGTGATGGCTCCCATTGGTCATGAATTTAAGGTTTAGAGAGTAGATAGATAGGTAAGTGATAAATATATAACAGATGATAAAAAGCTGCCTGCCTAAGACTTCCAGTGACAAAATATGTACAGTTTTGCAGGTGATGTATAATAGTGGCTTTTCTGCCGGGCAGTGGTGGTGGTGGGCGGTGGCGCATGTATTTAATCCCAGCATTCGGGAGGCAGTGCCAGCCAGATCTTTGTGAGTTTGAGGCCAGCCTGGGCTACCAAATGAGTTCCAGGAAAAGTGCAAAGCTACACATAAA